>NC_056740.1:115788061-115918061 GCF_019279795.1 Protopterus annectens | reverse complement strand
TTGGAGGCTCTTATAAAAAACTTACCAAAACAACAGAGGCCTCCAAAGCAGACACCCAGAAATACACGCCCACAAAACGCAACACCTACAACACATACCTCAAGCAACAGGTGTGTCACACAATCACAGCCCCTAAGGCAAAACACTATGCCAGAGACATTAGTAATAGGTGACTCTATAGTCAGACACACCGACGCTCCACTTACCAGGCTGAATAAGGAGAGGGTAACGGTGAGCTGCCTATCGGGAGCTAGGATCCGCCACATTACACACGCACTCAGGTCACTCCAAAGCAAGTACAAGTATGATTCAGTCATTGTCCATGCGCGGTGTGAATGACCTGAGACGTCTCCCTGGACTACATGAAAAGAGACATTGAGGAGCTCTCCGATTATGTAGCCCAGACTGGTATGACCCTGACCCTGAGCAGCATCCTGCCCTCACCAAGAATGATGCCTCAGTACAAAGACAAAATGATCAGTTTTAACAATTGGCTTAATCACTGGTGTCATTCTAGGGGATCCAATGTCTGTCAGCCTGGGATGACATGCTGGACAAGCCACGTTGCTTCAAGGGATGGCTTGCACCTGTCACCACTGGGCTTCCGGATACTGGCCAAGGCTCTTGCCACCCTCATAGTGCCTTTTTTAGGCAATGCTCAAAGGACAAATCAACCTCCATAAAAACAAAATGGAAAAAATTAAGGGTAATGCTGCTCAACGCCAGAAGTCTAAATCTCAAGATGCAGGCACTCAAGCACTTCTCAGTATGGAGAACATCGATGTCTGTGCAGTAACTGAAACCTGGTTCAAGGCTCCTGAGAGCACTCCAGCTACCAGGCTATACCTCATATCATGCGCTTTGCCTCAAGTTCCAGGCCAACCACAAAGGCAGGGGGAGTGTCCATTTTCATAAAGGACACCTACACCTCTCAATTGGTGGCTACCCATGAAGCATCAGAAACCATACAAGTTTTACTCACCATAGGCAAAACTGCCATACAACTGGTCGCATGTTATAGAACACCCTCCCAATCCCAGGAATCCCATCAAGCATTCCTGAAAACACTGGAGGATATGAATGTCACACCAAACACCATCATATTGGGTGACTTCAACTACCCCAACATAGACTGGGCCCACTATTCTAGCCCTAACACCCTAGCCCAAAGATTCCTGGAATTCATAAACTCAAATGCTATGGAGCAACTGGTCACTTCTCCTATGAGGAGAGATAATATACTTGACCTGATTATCACAAACATGGGGTCCAAATGCTCCACACCGGATATAAACCCCTCACTAGTAAGATCTGATCATAAACTGATCACGTTGGATGTACATATCCCACCCCCACCCCTAGAACAAAAGACTACAGTGAAAAACTTTTCAAAAGCTGACTTTGCGCTCCTTAAGTCAGAAATGATATCCTTTAAGCCTACTGGGTTAATGGAAACCACATCCCAAAATGCTGAATCCTTCACAAAAGCCTTCTACGGACATCTCCAAGAATGCATGGATCAAGCAATCCCAACTAAAACCAAGACCCTCTCCACCAAGGGAAAATGCCCGGTTTGGTGGACCCCGGCTATAAACAAACTGTACAACAAAAGAAGGAAGCTACTGCAGGACAAAGCTAAATCCCACAAGGGAAAGGCTTCCCTGATCAGCACAAGTAAAAAACTACGTTCTCTCATAAAAACATCTAAAGCAAACTTTGAGAAAAAGATTGCCAAGGATACCAAAGACAATCACAAGGCCTTCTTCAATTATGTCAGAACCTTGGGAGGAAATTCACAGATATGCTCTGAGTTAGTACACAATGACAAAAAATTCACTGACCCTACCGACATTGCCAATATTCTGGCAGATAGGTTCAGTGCAAATTTCTCCCCTCCCTCACCCCCTAAAGATGAAGTAATTATCCCTGCTGAATGTAACCTACCTGTCATCACAGACATACAGGTGAAATCAGCACTCAACAAGGCAAAAAACACAGCATCTATGGGACCCGATGGTATCCCCAGTTGCGTGTTACGTGAACTCCAAGATGAACTAAACCCGCCCCTAAGAACGCTATTCAATCTTAGCCTCACTACAGGATATGTACCTGAACACTGGCACAGCAACAGTGGTCCCACTCCACAAAGGGGGAAATTCTACTGACCCTGGTAACTACCGCCCCATAAGTTTGACCAGCCTGGTCTGTAAGGCTATGGAAAGAATCATCATGGAACTCATAAATGGCGACATTGGGGATCTGCAGACCCTTGATCCCACCCAGTTCGGTTTTGTAAAAGGCAGATCCTGCCTCTTAAACCTGGTTGACTTCTTCGAGACAGTCACTAGTGCCATCGACGAGGGCAAGGCTGTCCACACTGCCTACTTGGACTTGGCTAAGGCCTTTGACACGATACCACACTCTGGCATCATTGACAAGCTCAGCAGCCTAAATGTAAATCCATTTGTCACAAGATGGGTAGCAAACTGGCTAAAAAACAGAACCCATAAGGTTAAAATTGCTGGAGCCATGTCAGACTCAAAACCAGTCACGAGTGGTGTCCCACAGGGCTCAGTCATGGGTCCACTCTTATTCGGCATTTACTTCTCAGATGTGAAAGCAAATATGGGAGGATTATGGCTGACAAAGTTTGCAGATGACTGCAAACTGGGTGCCATAGTTGATTCACCTGCTGACACACACATCCTACAGAAAGGTCTCACTGAAACGGACAACTGGTGCCGGAATCATGGCCTCAAACTTAACGCCAAAAATGTATAGTCATCCCTTTGGGAAAAACAAAGTACCCACAAATTATCACGTAGACAATAACCCACTGAATACGGAAGAAGTAATCAGAGACCTGGGGACTCAAGTCGATAGTGACCTCTCCTTTGACAACCATGTTGCCAAAGTGGTCAGAAAGACATTCTACCTTGCCCATCTCATCATGAAGGGATTCTCATCCAGATCAAAGGAGGTCATTGTACCTCTATATTCCTCCCTTGTCAGGCCCATGATTGAATATAATGCTCCATTTGGGATGTATCTCACCCGCACATGCAACAACTGGAAAGACCCCAGAAGTACCTCACCAAGAGGATCATAGGTCTCAAACATGTGCCTTATCCAGCTAGATTAAAGAAACTCCAGCTCTATTCAGTAGCATACCGCCTGCTCAGAGGTGATTTGTGCCTAACATATAGGGCCATGTCCAACCAGGAATTGATGGACATGCTCCATCTCAAAAATCCAAATCCACCAGAACCACGAGCTAAAGATTTCAACCTCTGCACAAATATGAATAGGACATGCTGGAGGGATAGATTCATAACACAGAGGTTACCCATACTCTGGAACAAAATCCCAGTTCATGTGAGACAGAGCCCTTCATTGGCACTGTTCAAGAAAAATCTCGATGCATGGATGGGAGATCTAAGTTTACCCGAGTCACCTCAGTGTCACTACTAGACAGAGGTATAGTTTACTAAATAATGGGGTCCCACAAGTGTCACTACTAGAGAGGCAACTATATAGTATGGGGTAAGCCACATCACTGTTGGCTAGGCTTATAAATGCCCCCGGGCAGATAGCCTAGTACACTACTATGAAACTATGAAACTATATATATATATATATATATATATATATATATATATATATACATATATATATATATATATATATATATATATATATATATATATATACACATATATAGTGCATTCAGACATCAGATCCACACTCTGAACCTCCTTCCTTGACAGATGAACTGTTCTGCCTAGCTACAAAACAGAGAATCACATGTGGACAAAGCCTAACATTAGGGGGGGGCTATATAGGGACAGATCGTAGATATGCCTCATGTGTCTGTCATGACTTTATTACTTCCACCTTCAGTTATTTGCCAGACTAATATACATGTTTGGAGGAACAGAACAAACACCCTGATGACTTAAATCTTGACATTCTGTGCAGATCTGCACAGTTGACAGGTATGGTACACTGCCCAGAGGGCCAGATGCTATGTCCATAGCAGTTGTTCAGCAGGACATCATTACAGCAAGTCTTGATGGCACATATAAATCTTTCAACATCATCTATCCCATTATTACAGACCAAGTACTGCATTCAATTACATGCTGACATGTTTCACATACCTGCTTTATTATTTTGCTCTCTTCTGTGTACCAGTTGGATGTCTTCCTTGTTTTTTTTTTTTTTTTAGTATTTTTGTTTTTGCTATTTTTAATTTCCTTCTCTATCTCTCTCTCTCTCTCTCTCCACTACAGAGATCGAGCTGGTTTGACTAGGTTGCAGCATGGCTTTTGTAGGTGATGCTGATGATCAGGTGATGGTCTCTGCACCAGTTGGTGTTCCCCACTTGCTAACTGCATGCAGCCAGCTGTGTAGTTCTTCCAATAGCCAATGTCATAGCAACCCACTACTATAAATGACTGCATCATGTGGGCATTGTCCCTTTACCTTTCCTGTATGAAAGACATCCTTCCTGTGTGTGGGCAGTGGTGTTACAGACAGCAGGTATCAATACCTCTTACAACAGGACTTGTGGACACAGGCCAGCTACATGTTTCTATAAGGTTCCAGACCTAGGCACAGTGTGTGAGTATTGCTGTTATATGCTTTGAATACTGCTAGTTTTACAGGGTTTGTGTGTACATGGCCTAAAGCAGATGCCCTACGCTGACCGCCTTAAAAAACTCCAGCTATACTCTGTCGCATATCGTCTACTCAGAGGCGATCTCTGCTTAACATACAAGGGCATGTCAAACCCAGAGCTGTTGGACATGCTACACTTAAAGAAATCCCAATCCCTCAGAGCTACACGCTCCAGGGATCTAAACCTTGTCATCACAATAAACAAAACATGCTGGAGGGATAGGTTCCTGACCCAGAGACTCCCCTGACTCTGGAATAGATTGCCCATACATGTCAAGCAGAGTGCCTCTTTGGACCTCTTCAAAAGGAACCTTGACGATTGGATGGGAGAAAGGAAATTCACCCCAGGGATCACGTCAGTCGCCCTGCTAGACAGGGGTCCAGGAAAGTAAATAATGTGGGAAGAAATAGCCAGGGAATTGTTATGGCTAGGCTTGTATAGGCCCTAGGGCTGATAGCCTAGTACCAACCTATGAACCTATGAACCTATGCTAGTTTTGCATGTAATGCAGTCTGTCTGCATAGCTCTCAACTGTGGGTCTATCCACATGATGGCCAGAGGATTGGCTATGTTTTGTCTGTTCCCCACACAGGTCTTGCCCCTGACATATCAGTGCCATTCTCTCCGTTGATTGCTATCAGTGCATGGCAACATCCATTTGTGTTTCTGACTTCATATTCCTGAGTAAGGGTATGTTGCAACCAATCCTGTAACACCAGCAAAGTTCACAGTGTATAACAGCAATATTTCAAATATGGCCCTGTGTTTCAGCCTCTTTCCTCCACATATATACCAGGCTTTGTCCAGATGTCATACAGTAAGAGGTTGATAGGTAATGGCCTATCATTATTTAGTGGTGACATTTCTGCTATCATTCCAGTGATGTTGTGGACTCCCACACACATTGTGGGGTAGGGTCCATATATATGAGGGTTATAGCTGGACAAAACATGTATAACCCTGTACAGTCCAGAGGTCAGTTTATGAAGAACAATGTTATATGCCCTTGTAAGACATTTTATGGGGGAGGGGTATTAAATGTTTTTAACCTAGGCTGTTTCAACATGTGAGGGATATCAGTAATAAGAAATATTAAGTTATATGGCTGTACATTTTCATACACTTCACCATGGGAACAGTGGTGGGCTAGAGCTTACTGTCTTACAAACAGTTCTGTTTGTCAGTGTGATAGTGATGTTTTAATTTAGGCATTATGTAACAGATACATGTACATTGTGACAACTAATACTTTTCTTCCTAGGGGTTGACTACAGAGTGTAATTGGAGGCTGCTGAACTACATCTGTAATTGTGTTGATTGATTCTTATCATCAAGGCAAGTATGTTTTTTACTGTTGTACTACTTGAAGGCTTTAGCCTAGACAGCAAAATATGTTATGTTTTGCAGATTACTGTATCATATGTTTTGTTTGAGAGTTGCATTAATGCGTTATTATGTATTTCAAACACCTAACTGCTATAAGAAATGAAATAAACAGCTCAAATAGTACACAAATAAACATTTCTATATATGCTAACTTGTGTGTCGTGTCCTGTCCTTTGCATTGTGTGTGGGTATATGTTTCATGTAATAATTCTCATTTGTAGGAAAGAATCAGACACTGGCCATTTGAAAAGGTGGCAACTGTAGGAATAATGGCTGTTTGATATGCTGTGCACCCTCTATATATACTTTTGTATATATAATTATAAGTATTGTGTGTGTGTGTATGTGTGTATATGTATCATTGGAATGTTTAGTTCTTCCACATTGTACATTCCCTATAGCAGACTAACTGTTCTGCATGAAAAGTTAGAGAAATCATCCTGATGTCTTACAGCTGAGATAGCTTCCTGGTAAGTTGTTGTGGCTATGTTGTGCAGTGTCCTGGGTTCAAGACTTGCAAGAGTTGGTTATTGTGTTGCAAGGCAGATCAGTTCAGCTGTGGAAGAAGAGATAATGGCAATAATTCCAAGAGATTCCTATTATGGACCCCTTCACCCCCATTAACAGTGCCTTTAGTCAGATGTTTTGCAGTGAGAGGTTCAGAGTGTGGATCCAATGTGCGAGTGCAATACATATATATATATATATATATATATATATATATATATATATATATATATATATATATATATATATATATATATATATATATATATATATATATATGTGCATATGTTTGAGAAAACATCACACTTACCTAAAGCTTAAATGGCTTAGTGGTAAATCGCTGTGGCTATGGTATGCAGGGTCCTGACTTTGAGACTTGGAAGAGCTGATTATTTTGTTGCTGGCAGAACAAGGGCTGTTGGATACAGAGTGATTAAGGCACTTTTAAGCAGTTGTAAGCGGGTTTGTGTGACGGTAAGCAGTGCTAACTTCTGGTTAAATAAGCTTACAGATAGCCTGAAAGTGCTTAATCTGTGTAGGGATTGTTTAGCACCATGCAAACAGGCTTAATCTCGCTTACTACTGCTTATAAGTACTTACTCCCACTTACCGCCATGCTAATTTCTTTAAAAGAAAAGAAAAAAGGGGTGATAGGAAAGTGGTGAAAAAGGGAGCACACAGAGGGAAAGACAGTAGGTAAAGTAGCTAGGGATGTACAGTACGGGTGTAGGGAAGGTTCATAGCTGTCCATTTCTTCTACAGCAACAGCTGTGCATATATACTGAATTTGAAGGTAGATTTGGACACTCAAACCCTTGAGAGAGGGATGAGGACAACAATAATGTATTGTGAAGCCAATTAAACCAGATTACATGCGTCCAGTGGACACGTGTGCAAAATGGACAGCTATGTATGAGGTGAAAGTTTTATGTGAACAGATTTCCCTTTTTTTAAGGTGAGAGTGGGATGTTGGGAAGGATAGTAGGTATATTTGAGAAGGTAGGTTGGGTAGGAAGACAGACAAGACAGCATACAGGGGGGTATATGACACATGGGAGGGTAAACACCTTGGATGGGGAGGGGTGTTTGGAAATCGGAAGCCCATGAGTCCCCAAATAGAAACAGTGGGACTGAGGCCCCACCCATGGGCAGTCACCACTGCATCTTTATGGCCCTGAAGGTGGCTGTGTTGGGGGCTGAGCAGAAGGGGCAGGCAGACCCTCTAAATGTGCCAAGTGGCCCTCAAGCTGGCATGGTAAATCTCCAACCTCCCTTCGGAGCTCGCTATGTACCAATCCCTGGACCTGACTTCGGATGACAGGATCCTGTTCGCGCCCGCTCATGGGGGGGTGAGCCCCATCCCCTGAGGCGGTTCCACCCAAAGGTGGTGCAGGGCCAGCAGATGAGGAGGTCTCTGGGTGGGTCCCAGACATGCTGGGGCCCAGTGCCATGGCCAGATGAGGTCAAGAGGTGGGTCCACTGGGACTGGCCTTCCCGAACATGCTATGGTGTTGCAGTTTTAAATCATATGTGGGTTAGTAACAGTCAACACAATCCATGATTAGTTATAGCAGCATGCATAGATACTCCCATTAACCCAAAACACAAGATTTGGAACAGGTGCATAGCAAACAGAACGCATCCATATATGGAACCACAGTGGTCATTACAATGGCATGCAGGTTACACTGATAGCAACAGGCCACCAATGATGGTATTTCAACATGGAACATTGATAGAAATACATTTCAATATTTATTGAACAATAGGACATATGTCCCAACAGTATGTTTGGTGTAAACACACCCATTGATTTGTGTATTTAGATTATTGTTGCAGATATGGTGGGGGAGAGAGAGATGTCAGTTAACTTATATATCCTTGTAGTACTCACAACTTTAATGATCACTGCTCTAATCATTACTGTACATGTATTATTACAATACCCTATGGCCTTGATTTGGGCAGTGGTATGTTTGCACACAGTGTATACTTCAACTGTCTTATAGCAAAATTCTACATCTCTTACCTGGTAGACCTGTGGAGGGAATGTTTGTGCACAGCTTACTACCACTCCCAGGATTCGAACCATGGCTGTGTCTGCTAAAAATACAAAAAATTAAGTTTCATCAGAGTGTGCTATTTGGAGACTGCTGTCTGTTTGTTTGGTGTTTTCCGTCTAACTCTCTCTCTTGGTTGTACAATCTGACCTTGTAATTATAAAAGTCTTATACAGACATTCATAGACATATTTTTATGTAGCACAGTGTGAGAAACAGTGGTTGACACAACAGTACTATTCTGATATCAGATGTTATTGAATGCTACATGTCAGGCCATACAATACCAGAGTAAACACTACCAGTCCAGGATTTAAATTTTTATTGGCAGACACAGTTTTTTTACCTGACAGACCTGTGGAAGGAATGTTTCTTAATACTACCTGACTGTTTCTACACATATTCCCAGATTCCGAGTTAATATTATGCACATACCTCTCAGTCTCTTAATGCACACACT
Source organism: Protopterus annectens (assembly GCF_019279795.1). NCBI lineage: Eukaryota > Metazoa > Chordata > Ceratodontiformes > Protopteridae > Protopterus > Protopterus annectens. The sequence continues at coordinate 115,908,967 of NC_056740.1, read as the reverse complement.
CAGGACAAAGCTTGACAACATGGGGGTACAAATTGGGACACATTTTGAATACTGCTCTCAAACTTGGAGAGTTGTTAGAGTGACAGGATTTGTTTTAATATACATTTTCTGAAGGTTTTGCGGTCTGAAAATCAAATGTATGTCATTTAGTGATTTAAATACTGAGATAATTCCACTGATTTGCCAGGGGGACAGAGGAACAGGCAGAAAATATGAGCCAATTATCTGGGCATTCTGAAAACAATTTGTACAGTTGAGAGGTATGATTATGCATACAGCTTACTACCACTCCCGGGATTCGAACAATGGCCGTGTCTGCTAAAAATACAACAATTGAAGTTTCAGCAGAGTGTGGTATTTGGATATTGCTGTTTATTGCTTCAGTGTTTTCTGTCTAAGTCTCTCTTGGTTGTACAGTCTGATCTTGTACTTACAGCAGTCTTATACAGACATTCCTAGACATTTTTTTATGTTGCACAGTGTAGGTAACAGTGGTTAACACAACATTACTATTCAGAGAATGCAACAATAAATGTCATACAATACCAGAGTAAACACAACCAGTCCAGGATTTAGAGCTTTATTTCCAGGCAGTTGCATTTTTATTTAAATATGACCTATATGGGACTATTACTGTTATATTGTCTGGTTTATTCAGTACAACCTATACACAATTTTTATACTGCCAGGTGACTTTACACTACTTTATATTTATTTGGTATGACTACTACAAGCAGGATTGTTACTCACCAGCCTTGCAATGCAGCCTTTGCAACCTACTAGCATGGGCTTCCTGACTCACAGCCCACTCAGCTGCAGCTGTAAGGGAAATAGAGAAATATTTAAGCATACCTATCCATTATATACACAGGCTGGACATTAGTAAACAGTTATTGGTATGAGTACTTACGCACTGCTTGGACATCACCCTTCTGTCTTGCGTCTTGGACCCACTCATCCAAGAGATCCCTCTTTCTCTGCTTCAAGTCGGCATACTGGTGCCGGACCTGCTCACCAGTCCAAGGGATACCAGTGGCACTGGTGAGATCATGGGCAAGATGATCCCAGGCTTACGCTTTATATTGGGAGCCTTTGTACTGGCCCTGCAGCAGTCTCTCATCGTGGTTTTGTACCAGGAGTCCTACCATGACCTTGGACTCCTGTATGCCCCGGCGCTGAGCATGGAAGTGCATGCCCTCACCAACTCCTTCCATACTGCCTACAGTGGGAAGTTGCAACCAGTTATGAGCTGTATTCCCACCTGTGGGGTTTAAATACGGCTGATTTACCACCCTTTGCTGTAATTGGATGGTTTTGAATATGCTGAGCTAAGCTAAGCTACAGGCAAACCTGCTTAGCTAAGGTTGGCAGTGCTTAAAGGGTCAGGTTCAGCACTGCTTACCAATGGGCAAATCCACTTAGCTAGGCTACTCATTGCTTAGCAGTCATATTTACACAATGCTTACACCTGGTAAGCAGAGCTGTGCAATGCTTAGCATTGCTTATTTTTCATTTTATAGACTATCTGCTGTATGGCATTGATTCATCATTCATTACATATTATAAATGTGTTTACTGTCCCTGACATTCCCCAGTGTGCTTTCATTACATGTATTAATGTGTGACTATACTGTATGGGGCACTTGTATTTATATGGGGGTTTCACACCTTTATTAAACTGACACTTTACATCTGGACCTAATACAGTACTCTAGTTAACAAATATATATTATTTAGTAGCTAATTATAAAAATAAATGTTTATGTACTGCTTTCACATGTAAAATGTAAATCGGTTATACTGGAGGTTGAACCGGGAATGGTTGCTTACAAAGCATATTCTCTAACCACTACACTATTGAAATACTGCTTATGTCGGCTGCTGCTTGCTATTTAACTTCTTGTGCTGTTTAAGCTGGATTAAGCGTAGCTAAGCAACGGCCACACCTGCACAGCTATGCTTAAACTTTATTGCATTTATAAAAAAAATAATTATTTGTTGTGTTATTTTATTTGTACCCTTCAGAATATCCCTACTAATACTGAGCCTGTTATTCTATCAACTTTCTGCTTTGTGGGACGATTGTCCCTTTTGGCTTTGTCCACATTCCTTACTCTGACAGGTTGGGAGGTATATGCAATGTCTTTATGCTGCATCTGTTATTTTGACAGCATTTGTCTTGTTAGGGACAATTGTCCCTTATGGCTTTGACCAGATTTGTTATCCTGACAGGTTGGGGGTGTTATGAGCATTCTTGCTCATTTTAAATTGACGAAAGGTAATTCTGGAGTGCAGGGGGTGTGTATATTGTGAGAGCTCTGCTTTCACACACACCCCCTGCGCTCGTACATGGAACCATGTCTATTTTAGAGCACTGCAGCACGCCTTCATACATATGCATGGTGCACTGCCGTGCTGAACAGGAACGGTCCCTGCCATGCAGGAATAACTTATTTCTGCACGGTTGCTTGCTGAATCCCAGGGAAAGAGTAGTAGTCATTGCTCCCATGCAGAGGTACAATTTTCAAAACACTTACACTTTTTGGGTAATGCAGTTAAAAGTAAATCCAATAAGTTTAAAACCCTAGTCACATCTGTAACTAGTTATCATTTTGTTAATAAATTCACTTTCACATACAGATTTTGCTGGGTAATTAAAATCACATAAAGGTATACTATTCTTATAATGTAAATACTTTACTAACTGGTCCAAACCCTCTCAGTGGATTTGATTATCCTTAGACCGTGTTCAATAATATAACACTACATTTGTTGAGCTATTACTAATGATATATTTTATCTGTAGAATAACTGTTTCAGTCTCTTGCTCATATACTTTATAAGTACTGAAGGAATAGAATTGTGAATCTGAAGAGTAACCCCTTCACCCATTAGATTTTCTCTCATGCATTCACATTTTTGTATAACCTTTGATGTTGTAATCTTGGGAATTTCAACATTCAACAACTGAATACTTTGGGCCTAAATTTTCCTCTTCCTGTCAGAGAGAGATCAACCAGCAGAATGAGAGGGGGACAGCAGAAAACCCAACAAAGAGGCAGGAGTTCGACCAGATACTAAAGGAAATTGGGCGAAAGTATGACAAGCCCATTAACGATAAAAAAAGCGTTTCAGCAAGTAAGACATTGATTGTTAATCTTTCTACTTATTGTTTAACTGACCATGAAATGAGTGTATTGAACAAAGGTCTTGCATTTATTCCTACAGCAGATGTGCAAATAACAGATATTATATTTGATCTTAAGATGTTCACTCGTAATATTACTTTGAAAAGTATGTTTAATGGAGCACAGGAACAACAAATTGACTGTTTTAAAAGGCTGAGTATTTTTGTGCCTAAACATAATGCATTAGTTAATGCTTTTGAGCAACTATGTATATCTAACATCTATCAGGCATATAATAACAGACTGAGAAACAAGGTGATGAATAACAAGTACAATTTAAGTAAGGCCGAATGTAGAGCCTTATGTGAGTTAGAGAATAATGAAAACCTGGTCATTAGACCAGCAGATAAAGGAGGACAAATAGTGTTAATGAATAGAACAGAATACGATACAGCTATGTATGATATGTTTACAAAGTTATTACATCATCACATGTCAATACTATGATTAATTCCATTTCGAATACTATTAGGTGGTTGGAAGCTTCCTCTTTTATAGATCATGAGTTAGCTAAATATTTTCATACACCAAATCCCACTATTCCCATTATACAAGGACTGCCTAAAGTGCACAAGAATCTTAATAAACCACCCATGAGACCAATAGTTGCAGGTAATAATTGGTGCACTGAATCTCTATCAATATTTTTAGAGAAACATTTTAGGCCTATAGTCAACAGGTCCCAGATAGTTTTAAGAGACACAGAGCAGTTTTTAAGTGATTTGTTTCAATTTTCTAAACAAGTAAATTCTAATGAAACATTTCTGTTTGTAACATTAGATGTGGTCTCCTTGTTCACTGTAATCCCCAATAATACAGATAGAGAATATGTTAAAAAACTACTAGTGGACTCTGGGGAATTTAATAGCAATGATATTTGCTTGGTAGAGACTTTATTGAATTTAGTACTTCAGAATAATATTTTTGTATTTAGAGATACTATATACTGGCAAAAGAATGGTGTAGCCATGGGGAGCTCTTGCTCCAACAGTTATGCCAATGTAGTTATGGCAGTGTGGGAATCGCAACATTTAATGAGAGGTCCGTTTAAAGATCTTATTTTATTTTATAAAAGGTTTGTGGATGACCTCTTTATTCTATGGAAAGGAACAAATGAACAACTATTAGATTTTATGAACTATGTTAACAGCTTGTCTGATTTTTTAAGGTTTACACTGAACTATTCAGCACAAGGTATAAATTTCTTAGATGTGTTTGTTAACAGGGATGATATGGGTGAGATAAGTACTAGTTTGTATAGGAAGGATTGTCATGCCAATCAGTTATTGAATAGGAAGAGCATGCACCCCAACTTTATATTTAAAAATGTTGCTAGGAATCAATTCTTTAAAGCCTCAAGGTTGAATGTGAAAAATGATGACTGAACAACAAAGAAAGAGAACAGAACTAGAGTTGCTAGAGACAGGTTATGAAAGGAGTATGATTAAGAACAATTCCACAGCGGTTGATTCCATGAGAAGCACTACTGCCAAACCTTATTTTTTAGAGAGCGTTACCAGTGGGAGACGTCTGATGAATAATAAATTAAGGATGTCTCTTAGTTATACCAGGGATGTCAGTATGTATACTGAGATTATAAATGAACATTGGAACATTTTAATGACAGATGACCAAATCAAGGATATAGTAGGAGTAAGACCACAATTTTCATTTAAGAATAAAAGGTCTCTTAGGAATAGGTTATGTAATAGCAAACCAAATAATTACACAGTATTAGATCCAGGTACTAAACCATGTGGTAGATGTAGGTACTGTGGTTTTATTTGTAAGAACAATATTTTTAAACATCCATATACTAGTGAGACTTTTTATATTAATGCAGGTGCTACTTGTGAAACCTCTCATGTTGTTTATCTTGCAAGTTGTTCTCTATGTAATAAATTTTATGTAGGCATTTATATCACATAAAGAAAAGAAGTGATATTAATGCACTTGCCAAACATGTTATTAACACAGATGAACAACATATTTTTAAGTTTTTAGTGTTAGGTACAACTCATATCAGTGTAAGAGGAGGCAATATTAGGTATAGAACAGAAGAACTGGAAGCAAATTGGATTGTGAGACTTAGAGCCAATCATGGACATGGTCTCAATGACTGTGTACCCATTAAACCAGTTCTCTATAACAGACCTCTCCGTAAATAAGTATATACATCTTTATGCATTTTTATTATTGATTTTATATTGATTATCTGTTTTAGCAGTTTATATATATATATTTTTATATATATATATATTATTGTTACTATGTTTATATACAACATTATTATTAATTATATTGTATGTATTGCTTTAAGTTTGTGACCATGTGATCATCTGTAGGTATAAAGATGGTGTTTTAGTAAGTTTGTTTGAACACCTGATGAAGCTATAAGTGAAAGAGCTTGCATGACTATTAAAGCAGAGCTGCAAACAAAAAATTTGATATTATTTCTTACTTCATTTACCAACTAGTGATTTTTCCTATAAGTGGATACTGGAGCCATACCTTTGCTATTTTGGTTTGCTTTTCGATATTCAACAACTGATGTTAATTTATAGTCCCCTTTTGATATTACTCCAACAAGTTCAACATATTTATTTTCTAAACTTCGTGGGTTACAGCAGTAAGATTTTATAACTTTATTAGATCTAGTATTATTACACTTCTCCCTAGTGCAGAGCTTATCTCTAAAAAAGGTTTTTATAGTCAGATATGTTTTCTGTAGAAAAACAGCCCACATATGAATTCAAATGTAACATATTATTAGAAAATAACATACTATCCAATACACTGGGCCGGATTCACGAAGGCTTGCACGGAGTCTAAGAGTAGTGTAAGACTCCATGCAGCCTTCGCGATCCAGGAACAGCCCAAAGTCCGTGTAAGAGTCAAGCTAAAACGGCTCTTACACGGAGTGGGCGTGGATAAGCTAATCACCTCACTTGCAGCCGAATAGCATGCAAATGAGGCTGATTAGCGATCCAGGAAGCCAAGAACAGCCCGTGTAAGAGACGTTTTAGCTGCAGAAATGTACTCAGTTGACAACTGAGTACGTTTCTGCAAACACGGCAATGGAGCCATGTCAGCTCCAAATAAAGGGTGCATATGTTATAGGCAGCATGCCAATGGCCAAATATGTGGCCATTGGCAAGGTAACCCCATGCAAATATCTGAAAAATATAATTTTTTTTTTCGGCAATTGCCGATGTGTAAACCCAGCGCAGCCCCGCGCAAACGGGCTGCGCTGCATAGAACATAAAAACGAAGGTTTTAAACCTACAAATGTAGGTTTTATGCAATACATGGAATGTCAATGGAGGGACCAGCAGAGGAAAACCAACATGGCCACCGTGTAGTGGTTGCTAAGGGGGGAAGCTGAGTCTAAGAGATGTAACTAAGCATTAGTAGGCAATCTGATGCAAATGAGTGTAAGGATACTGAATTCCACTGTCACATAGCAAATGAGCACATTCTGAGTAGTGTAAGAGTTACATACGGGGGAGGAACAGAGTAGGAGATAGGTGACATCACAGGAGGGAATGGTAGAAAGAGATGCAGTTCATTGGAGGGTAGAATTACATGACAGATGTCAGACAGATATCAAGGAAAGAGGTGTGCCACTAAGTAAACATGAGAAAGTCAAGAAATGGAAGGTGTACACTGTTGCCTACACCAAAGTTTCTTGCTGGACGTGTATGCGCATGTGTGCGCGCCACGAAGCGCGAGTAAGGCGGTGTGCGCGCGTGTAAGACAGTGTGCGCGCGTGTAAGGCAGACTGAGCATGTGGGAGTGTGTTGGGAGATGTTTAACACCGTTTGCGCGGGCGTGCACACGTTTTAAAACGAATAAGCAGATCCAAAACTGTGTAAGTATGTGTGCGCGCGTGTAAGCCACTGTGAGCGTGTTTCTGCTGGTTTGCACACGGCTCCACCCTGAGGAAACAGAAAGGAAAAAGGAAGCAACAGATGTACTAGGAAGTTAGCAGGGAATACTGCTGGAGCTAGCAGGTGAAAACAATTAGATGCAGGCAATTACACAGGCAGAATACTAGGCCAGCCCAGCACTTAAAACTCTGCAAACAGCAGTGCAGAATGTTTCTCTCAAGAGACACTGCAAGACAGGAGTTAAGTTATCAGAAGTGAAAACTGGAAAGCTGAACTCAGAGCAGAAATGTTAGGGGCTGCCATAGCTGTCATAATGAGACATAGGCGACTTGCTGAGGGTGGTGACAATGCAGATGGTGCCAGACAACCCGCAGTGAGGAGACGGAGAAGAGTGTACAGGCCCAGGGTCACCTACCACGGGTTACATGAGCTGGAGATAGTAGAGCGCTATAGAGTGGACAGAGACCTCCTGCAGCAAATAGTGGAGCTGTGCAGGCCACGCCTCACACACAGAACCAACATAGGGGAACCCATCCCAGTGGAAACCAAGGTATGTGTTGGCCTAAGAATACTAGCAACAGGTACCTTCCAGAGACCAACTGGCGATATGATGGGGATATCACAGGCATCAGCTTCCAGGGTATTGCACCAGTTCCTGGATGCCATGTCAGCACATGTCAGTGATCATGTATACTTCCCCAATGCCCCTGAGGTATTGGCCAGCAACATGCGTCTCTTCCAGCAAATAGCGGAATACCCTGAGGTAGTGGGTGCAATAGACTGCACGCACATACGCATCAAAGCACCAGCCGGTGAGCGGGGTAGGGCATACATCAACCGCAAGGGCTTCCCCTCCATCAACTGCCAGGTCATGTGTGATGCCCAGGGCATAATAATGAATGTGTGTGCTGGCTGTCCTGGGAGCTACCACGATTCCCACATCTGGCATTTGACGAGCTGTACCAGACATTTGCCAATCGGGACATCCCGCACGGACACCTAGTGGGGATGCAGGATATGCACTGGAGCCGTGGCTGATGACACCCATCAGAAACGCACACACACCTGAACAGGAACGCCATAATGAGGCACACGCACAAACACGTAATGTAATAGAGCGTGTGTTTGGGCTGCTCAAGTCACGGTTCCGGTGTCTGGACACATCTGGTGGAGCCTTGCAGTACACACCAACTACATGTACCCAAATTGTCATGGTATGTGCTATGCTACATAATATGATCTTGCGAAAACAGCTGCAGCAGGACCAGCATAGGGCTGGGTCAAACAGCCCCCCACCATCGCCAAGGCCACCACAGGCACAGTGTGACTCGGAGGAGGAACAACCTGAGCCTGCCCCAGTAGGCAGAAGGAGGCGTGCCCAGTATGCCCTGGCCTTGGCAAAGAGGCAATGCATAGCACATACATTGGCTCAGTAGGAACCTTGGGAATGATACCCCTCTGACTCACTCATATAGTAACAGGGATGCCTAACGTGACACAACCTGCTCACAAACATGTACAGGGAAGTGTAATATGTGCATCCGACAGAGGCAGCCCTGCAGCACCACCTGAGGCATGAATGCTATGTGTTAAGTAATGTAACACCAAGTACCATATGCACACCTGAGGACCCCGACTAACATCCTACCCTCAACAAGCAGCATGCCACAACATGACAACGAGATGATGAAGTGCAACAATTGACTGAAGTATTGCAGTTAGGCAAAGGGGACCCAATGTGTGCCAGTCTGGGATGACATGCTGAGCATGACATGATGCACCACCTGCTAGGACTGGCGTGCACCTATCAGTGCAGGCCGTATGGATACTGGCAAAGGCTGTTGTCACGCACAGTGTGCCCTGAATAGGTAAGGCTCAAAACACAAACCCATCTCCATAGGTACCAGAAGGGATAAGAATAAGATAAGGGATAAGTTCAAACAGCAAGATGCATGCAGTCTAAGCCCACCCAGTATGGAGAATGTTGATAACTGTGCTGTAACAGAAATCTGAGGCAAGGCTCACAACAGCACCCGAACACTACCAGGTTACACCTCATACTGTGCTGTACATCCTCAAAACTTGGAACAAGCTACAAAAGGAGGGTGACTAGCAAGAATTGTCAAGGATAACCACACCCCATGTTGGTACCACCACAAAAGCAGCATGGACTAGCCATGCTCAAGTAACAGTGGCTAAAACTGCCCCCAGTTTATAGCCTGCTACAGACTACTGGCCCAACACCAGGAACTGCATCCGGCCCATCCTGGAATACATGAATATATCAAGTCCTCCAAACCACATTATATTGGGCGACTGCAAATACCCAGACACATAGACTGGGAGCATTATACCAGCTGCAACAGTGTAGGACAAAAGTTCATCGAATCCACAAACCAAAAGGCCCAGGAACAACGTACCACCCCACAAGAGGGTTAAGCATACTGGATGTGATAATCAGCAACATGGGTACGGGATGTCAAGATGAGAAGTGTATTGCTCACTGGTAAAACCAGACCATATAGTAATCACACTGGATATACAAATCCTGACCACAGTCCCTGGCCGGAAAACCACAGTGGAAAACATGTGCTAAGCAATATTTGCACACCTCCAAATTGATGTGGAATCCATTAAAGGTCCCGTGCAGGTGCAAAATATGGGCCACACCTCAGAACCTGTAATACAGCCATTCCATGAACACTGCCAGGAATGCTTGGATTATGCAGTCCCAAATTAAAACAAGACACAGTGCCTAAATCTGGCATGGTGGACACCAGCCATAACCAAAACATGCAAGAGAATGAGGAAGCTACTACATGATAGAGCAAACATGAACAATGAAGTAATTACTGATCAGTAGTATGGCAATAAAATCTGTCCACACATGCAATCTACTAAGGCCAGCCACAACAAGTGGAATCTGTGAATCCTGAGGCAATGTTACACCTGCCCCAAGTACACAGACAACCCACAACTCCACCCAAGAAATACAAATATATGTGAGAGATGCAACCATCCATCCAAACCGGAGGCAGAGCTCCCTCAACTCAGTACACCCAAAACAAGTCAGTAGGAGAAGGTAACCACACACACCGCAAACACATACCCACATAGACCTATCACAACTGCAAACCAAACACATAAACACAGAAATACATTCCCGGAGGCAGAAATCACAAACACAGCACACCAACAGAGGCCACTAAAGCAGACACCCAATGAAACAGCCTCCAAACATAGCACATGCAACACATAGCACACAAAGCTGGTGTGCCAAACAGTCACAGGCCAGAAGGAGAAACAACATGCCTGATACAGTTGTAATAGGTGACTCCATAGTCAGACACACTGCTGTCCCGCACACCAGACTGAACAAGGGAAAGGGTACAGTAAGCTGCCTGTAGGCTGCCACAATATGCCACATAACAGAAATATGTAGGTCACTCCAAAGCAAATAGAAATATGATGCAGTCATAGTCCATGCTGGTGTGAATGACCTGAGATGTACTGCCCTAGACTACATGTAAAGAGACACAGATGAGCTATCCGATTATGTAGTCCAGGCTGGTATGACACTCACCGTTCGCAGCAACCTACCCTTACCAAGAATAATGCCACAGTACAAACACGGAATGATCAGTCATAGCAAGTAGCACACTTACTGGTGTCATTCCAAGGGGATCCAATGTCTGTCTGCTTGGGACGTCATGCTTGACAAGCCATGCAGCTGCCCTTGGAATGGCCTGCACCTGTTACCCCTGGGCGTCTGAATATTGGATAAGGCCTTTGCCACCTCCATACAGCCTTTTGTAGGCAAGGCTGAAAAGACTGACCCAGCACCCGAGAAAACATAAGTGGGAAGAAACATAAGGGAAATGCTGACCAATGCCAGATGTGTACACCCCAATATGCATGCTCCCGAGGCCATCCCCAGAATAGAGAACATCGATGTCTGTGCAGTGACAGAAACCTGCTGCAAGGCTCCTGACAGCACACCAGTACTACCAGGTTATACCACGTACCATGTGTCATGGCCCCAAAACCTGGAACACAACATAAAAGGAGGTGAGTATCCACAGGCAGCACAGACACCCATACGTCCAGGTAACTGACAATGCACAAGGCAGTGGAGTTCACCCATGTGCAACTAACTGTAGGCAAGATTGCTGTGCAGTCTGTAGCATGCTACAGACCGCACTCTCACACACAATAACCCCCCCAACCATCCTGAAGACACTGGACAGTATGAATGTCCCACCAAATACCAAACAAGGTACCACGAATTACCACATAGGTGGTAAACCATTATGTATGGAAGGAGTAACCAGGGACCTAGGGACACAAGTGGACAGTAACCTGTTATGTGACACCCACATTGCCAATGTGGCTAGGAAGACTGTCTACATGTGACACCGTATCAGGAAAGGAGTCACATCTACGGCAACAGAGGTCACTGTGCCCCTATACTTTTCCCCAATCACACCCATAATCCAGTACAATGCCTCATATGGGATCTACCTTGCCTGACACCTGCAGCAGTTAGAAAGACCTCAAAGGTACCTCACCAAGAGGATAAAGTGTCTCACATATATGTCATATGCTGCCTGGCTGTAGACACCCCAGCTGACTCCAGTCACAGACTGCCCACACAGAGGCATTGCATGCCTGTTGTAGGAGGCCATGCCCAACACAGGAGTAATGGACATGCTCCACCGCAGACAACACATATCCATTGGAGCTGCGAGAGTGAGAGATGTCAACCTCAACAAATAATGAAATAGGATGTGCCGGTGGGACAGATACATAATCCAGAGGCTCCCCACACCCTGGACCAGAATCCCACTCCATGTTAGGCAGAGCCCCTCACTGACACTGCTCAACAGGAATCTTGCCAAGTGGATGGATGATTGTAGAGTTACAGTGGGGGTCTTCACTGTGTCATGTCCAGACAGAGGCACAGCAAAGCAAATCATAAATGGCCATAATATCCACATAGCAAGGGGTCTCAAAAGCCACACACACTCTGGCTAGGCTAACAAATGCCCAGGGTGGATAGCCTAGTATGAACCTATGAACCTATGTAGATACAAATTGTACAGGACACTAAGGATAATCCCAAGGCTTACACAACTGATGGTAGGAGCCATGTTGGGAATTCACAGATATGCCCTGAATCACACAAATACCACAAACACACACACATATTGCCAACATACATCCTGACAGGTGCAGTGCAAACCCCCACCCCCACGAATGCAGAATATCTATCCCAGCAGACTGCTGGCCCCCTGACATTGCAGATGCTGAGGTAACAGACAACATCTCCAAAGCAAAACACACAGCAGCAATGGTATGAGATGGTGTCCTGGGCTTAGTGCAACATGGAGTCTAAGATGAATGGAATGCCAAACCACACTACTGCTCAATGTCAGCCTTACCACAGAATATGTACCCAAAGAGCAGTGTACAACAACAGTGGTCCTTCTCAACAAAGGTGTTGCCTGAATGGATACTGAACAGTACTACCCCAGAATCCTGAGAAGCCCAGATTGCACAGCTATGGAAAGGATCAGCATGTACCACAGACATAAGGATGTTGGGGACCTACTGACACCAGACCCAACCCAGTGTGGCCTTCTCAAGTGCAGATCCTGCCCCTAACCATGTTTGACTCAATTGAAACAGTCATTAAGGTCATTGATGAGGGCAATGTGCTCCACACAGTGTATCTGGACCTTGCAAAGGCTTCTATACAATACCCTACATGTTCAGTATAGATAGGCTCACCAGCGTAAATATAAACCCACATGTCAGTAGAGGGGTTGCAAACCAGACCAAGGACAGAACAGACATGGTCAGACATGCTTCAGCCATGTCAGACTACAAACCAGATATAACTGGCATCCCGCAAGGCTTTGTCCTGGTATCTCCCTCGTTTGGTATATATGTCCCATAGGTACAGGCAAACATGGAAGGACTGTGTCCTAACATGTTTGCAGAGGACTACAAACTGCTCACCACATATGATCCACCAGCTGACACATGCATCCCACAAAAGGGCCACATAGAAACAGACAACTGGTGCCATAGCTATGTCAGCAAGCTAAGTGCAGAAACGTGTATAGTCAACCCCCGTGGATATACAGTAAGTGCCCACCAATTACCACATAGGTGTTAACCCATTATGTAGTTAACATGTAATGAGAGACCTGGGGACACAGGGTGATAGATATCCTGCATTGAACAAACATGTGCTGTAGTGTTTACAGAAACATACCATATACCCACCTAATCATGAAGGCTGTCAGATCTACATAAGGGGAGGTCATTGTGGCTCTGCAGTCATCCTGCATCAGTGGTACAATCGACTACAATAGCCCCTGTGGGATGTACCTCAGCAGACACCTCCATCAACTGTAAAGTCCCCAACAGTACCTCATCAGGAGTATCAAACAGCCTACACAGATGCCATGTGTTGCCTGTGTTGCTGGCATCAATAAACATGCTGCACCTAGTACAATCTGAATGGCAGTGAGCTATGCACATGACAGACCTGAACCCCAGCACTGACTTACATAGGACAAGCTGTACTGTGTGATCCATAACACAGAAGCCACTCCCACCCATGAGTGAACCCTCAGCACAGGCTACCCATAGAGTCACTTATCAATCTTCCTCAATAGGAATCCTAATGGGTGGACGGGAGATGGTAGGTTTATCCTGGGTATCACTGTCATGTCACAGGTAGACAGAGGCACAGTATACTAACCATGACATATGTCATGGCAAACTCCTCTTACAATGTGTGTTGAAGGACAAACACACTCTCCAACTTGCATTAGACATGGACTAGGGCACATCGCTAGTGTTTGCAATTGTACACCTATGTTGGGGAATACACTAACAATGTTGGACAAGCCTGGTGTAAGTAGTTCATATCTGAACAGAATGCAACATGGTCAGATGTACACAACTGGCCCCAACCAGGCTGTTGTGCCCACTACCGAAATGTAAAGCAGTGATAGCAGTAAAGCCCAGGATACTGTCCACCACAGTCAAAGTACTACCAGTACACTATACAGTACTACAGTGTTAGGTCAGTGTGAAAGGATGTTGACAACTGTATGCAAAGTATCCCATGCAAACACTGCAGGCACAGTATAATCCTGTTGTGTTCACACACAAAGCAGTTGTACAGTAACTACACAACATGACAATACAACCCACAACCATAAACGGGTGATAGTTTGTGAAGTTCACACACATCCACAAATGTGGTGGGCTGCAGAGTCCAACATATGGAATGCTCACACTGGGCATGCTCACACACTTTGACAACATGCCATGGGAAGGCTGAACTGGGCATGCTCACACACTTAGTCCAAATCTTTGTTTAGCAGTTGGACACACATATCTGGTATTGTTATGTGTTATGCCAGGAACCAAACACATTACAGCAGTCTGCCCAGTGCACACAGTTAAATGACTACAGAGACATACGTGATATAGTGGATCCCTCCCATATGCAAACATTTTCCACAGATGCAGAAGTTGTTCATACCAACAGGGAATGCTATGGCAATAAAGATATGCAAACAGTCTATCAGCAACAAATAATGTGCATTTGACAATTAAACATAATGGTGTAGAGGTCAACACTAGGCTGTTTGCCCTAGGGAATGACAGCTTAGCCATAGTGTGCTTGGTGTCTGCCTCCCCACAGGATGCACATTCCCCTTTCCAAACACAGATGATGTCAGCACCCTATAAGTACAGCAGGAGAAAAGAAACTTCCCAGTAATCCGAATAGCGCGCTCTGCTAATGCGTCCGTCTCAAGTGTCATAACATAGTTAGGTAGGGGTTTCAAATCCTGCAAGTGCTCAGTGTGTGTGTGTGTGTGTGAGTGGGGTTGGTGTGTGTGTAAGTCTGTGTGAGGGAAATGTCCCTTTTGGCAAATAGGAAAAGACACTACAGGACGCACATTCCCTTTCTAAACACCGATGATGTCAGCAACCTATAAGTACAGCAGGAGAAAAGAAACCTCCCAGTAATGCGAATAGTGCGCTCTGCTAATGTGTCCGTCTCAAGTGTCATAACATAGGTAGGGGTTTAAATCCTGTGAATGGCATGTGTGTTTGTCTGAGGGGGGTTAGTGTGTGAGGGAAATGTCCCTTTTGGCAACTAGGTGAACAGACTACAGGATGCCCATTCCCTTTTCTAAACACCGATGATGTCAGCACCCTATAAGTACAGCAGGAGAAAAGAAACCTCCCAGTAATCCGAATAGCGTGCTCTGCTAATGCGTCCGTCTTAAGTGGCTTAACATAGTTAGGTAGGGGTTTGAATCCTGTGAATGGCAAGTGTGTGTGTTTGTCTGAGGGGGGTTAGTGTGTGAGGGAAATGTCCCTTTTGGCAACTAGGTGAACAGACTACAGGATGCCCATTCCCTTTTCTAAACACCGATGATGTCAGCACCCTATAAGTACAGCAGGAGAAAAGAAACCTCCCAGTAATGCAAATAGCGCGCTCCGCTAATGCGTCCATCTCAAGTGTCATAACATAGTTAGGTAGGGGTTTGAATCCTGTGAATGGCAAGTGTGTGTTTGTCTGAGGGGGGTTAGTGTGTGAGGGAAATGTCCCTTTTGGCAACTAGGTGAACAGACTACAGGATGCCCATTCCCTTTTCTAAACACCGATGATGTCAGCACCCTATAAGTACAGCAGGAGAAAAGAAACCTCCCAGTAATGCGAATAGCGCGCTCTGCTAATGCGTCCGTCTCAAGTGTCATAACATAGTTAGGTAGGGGTTTGAATTCTATGAATGGCAAGTGTGTGTGTTTGTCTGAGGGAGGTTAGTGTGTGAGGGAAATGTCCCTTCTGGCAACTAGGTGAACAGACTACAGGATGCCCATTCCCTTTTCTAAACACTGATGATGTCAGCACTCTATAAGTATAGCAGGGGAAGAGAAAACCCCCAGTAATGCGAATAGCGTGCTCTGCTAATGCGTCCGTCTCACGTGTCATAACAGTCAGATAGGGGTTTGAATCCTGCAATTGGCAAGTGTGCGTTTTTGGCTGAGGGGGGTTAGTGTGTGTGAGGACAATGTCCCTTTTGGCAACTAGGTGAACAGACTACAGGATGCACATTCCCCTTCTACACACTGTTCAGCAGATGGCCATGGCTCTGGCACAAGTTGTCTGTTGCTATGATGCCCCTTTGGAAGATGCTTGTGTCAGCTGGGGAGTCGATTATGGTGTCCAGTTTGCAGTCATCTGCATATTTGGACAGCCACAGTTCATCCGTGTTGGCCTGTACCTCCAATAAATATGTACCAAACAAGAGGGTCCCAGGACTGAGCCTTCTGGGACACAACCTGTAACTGTTATGGGGTCTGGCATGGCTCCAGCAATGCTAACCATGTGGGTTCTGTTCTTGAGCCACTGTGCAATCCATCTAGTGACATAGGGGCTTATATTTAAGCTGGTGAGCTTCCCTAGAATGCCCAAGTGGGATATTGTTGCGAAGGCGTTTGCAAGGTCCAGGTAGGCTGTGTGAACCACCTTCCCTCGGCAATGGCCTTGGTGACTGTATCAAAGAAATCAACCGGTTACACCCGGTAGTGCTGGTGTGCTCTCAGTAGCCCTGAACCAGGCATCTGTTACTGCACAGATATCGATGTTTTCCATGCCAAGGAGTGTTTTGGGTGCATGCATCCGGAGGTTTAGACATCTGGCGTTGGGTAGCATTGCTCTTAGTGTCTTATCCCTTGTGATACCTATGAAGGTGGGTTTGTCATTTGAGCCCTGCCTAACATAGGCACTATGGGGGTAGCAAGAGCCTTTGCCAATATCTGATAGGCCAGGGGTGACAGGTGCAGGCTGTCCCTAGCAAAGCAGGTAGTTCAACATAAGATGAATGTGTGAAGGTGTAGTGCCTGTGATTAGTTAGCAGTAGCATATATGACTGCTCACGTGGACACATGCCAGGCAGGTCATATGCACTGTGTCACAGGCAATGTACATGTGAACAGGTCAAACAGTGGCAACCTGTCAAGTGGGACATGGACATACATATAGTAGGCTATGCAGATGGCACTAGGAGTCCACAGAAGCTCTATAACTATGCATTGCAGGTGTGATCAGTATTCCAGGGTAATTGCAAGCAAACATGCATGCAAACAAAGATACAGTAAACAGGGCTCCATGTAGTCCATTGTACAACAAACAAGCTGTACCAGTTCCATAAGGTAACACTGCAAATATGCAGGCACTATGCACATGTACATGGAAATACACAGGTCAGATGGCTAGGGTCCAGTCTCAGTGCACACAAGTGTACGGAACATGCATGTACTGTCAGGATGTACAATAACTGGATAGAAACCCATGTGCCCATACCTGCAGTAATACACATGTCAAATAACAGACACTGAGCCTTCTCTCAGTGGTTCCATACTTAGTAGGATGTATGCTCCCTGGCCTGCCACCACAGTATCCCTGACATATATGGGGACTCTCCCTCCTGTGACTGTTAGTTATGTGTGTTGGGGCTGTCTAGCATGGTATGAGATGTGTGCATGCAGTGCTAGGGTGCTCCTGTGTGTCCTGTACCAGTTGTGTAGTTCTGCACACATATCAACATCCTCAAACATCTGCATTGCAGAGTCTAGTGTGGGCAACATGCCACTTGCAGTTTACATGTCCATCATTGTGTATTACTACATTCATTACCCTATCCCCTGTGCTACCTATGTATGTAGCCTTCTGTTGACATCATTACCACCAGTATGCCAACATGTGCAGATGATACACTATGGTACTTACCATGGGTGTAGACAACAGGACATGACAATCACACAACTACTGCATCAGGCATGCTGTGATATACCCACAATTAATTCAGCACACAGTACTGTTAACAACATGATACTATTACTACACATCTATGTGGTCACCCTGTGCATCAGCAACATGTTAACCTGTACCTGCACAGTTGTTACAGATTGCAGGAGGTGGCACAGTTTCATCATATGCACAGGGTGTGAACTTGGTATGCCTGAGTCAGCCACCCATACCACCAATTGACATGTATGTGTATGTGTGTTAGTGAGGGACAGCAGTAGAAGGTGGGGCAATGTTGATGCAGTGTGTGCGTGCGGTAGCCCTAGGTGTTGTCAATTTGCATGTGTGTATGGATGCACACAGTTCCACCTCATGGCTGCCATATACTGGTGTTTGTGGACAGCCACAGACTGTACCTGCCAGGTCATACAGATCAGTGTCTCTGGCCACGGACACGGTACCTGTGCCTTGCAGGGTGCTACGGACCGTATCCGGTACCAACCCAGACTGGGTACTGTCATCGGAAGCAGGTGTTCGTTGACTGGACACAGATCCCTGTCGGGCCTGGCCAGAGCCACGTGCACGTGGTCTCCTGGGGCGGTCTGATGACAGCACAGACCCAGCATTGCTGGGGCTGCTGCTGGCACTACGGGCGACGCGGCCCTGTTGTTGTCCGCGCCGACTGCCAGCTGCTGCTGTTGCTGGCATACGGCCACGTCGACGCCTCAACCGCCCACCATCACCCTGGCTCATGGACATGTAGTTGTGGAACCAGTCTAATATGTCCCCACAATGTCTGTCTACGACATCGGTGAAATCACGGATGGCAGCCGCAATGTCACGCATACTGTCAGTCATGGCTGTGCGACATGCTGCCAGCTCCCTCAGACCCTGTCTGGTGTACCGTTCCATACGTGACTGTGCCTGCATGACAGTCCAGTCCGAAACATAGCCGAGGTTGTAAGACCTCTGTGGGCACGTCTGACAGGGGCAGTACGCCCATGGATGCTCCCACGAGAACCCCTGGACATCTGTCTGTGTGGTACTATCTCTGGGCCATGCCCATGGCTGCTGTGTGGGGAAGCATGTGCCACAGATACCACATTACCCTGGTCAATGCCCACTGTATGCTGTCCATCACCTAGGGACAGTGGTGACAAAGGGTGTATTGGCAGGATAACTGTGCGCATTGATGGGGTCGACAGCTGTGTACTGTCAATTGGCTGACCAATGGTGGACCCTGGCATACCTTCCTGTGCCATTACACCAATGTCATCATTATCAGTACCCACGGCACCTGAATCAGGTTCCCTGCTACATGACACCAGAGCAGCAACAGAACCTGTGGGAAGGAAACAGGAAACACAGTTTACAATGTCTACACATTACCAGCGATGCACACATGCACAGGTGCACACATGCACACATGCACACATGCACACATGCACAGGTGCACACATGCACACATGCACACATGCACATGCACACATGCACACGTACACATGCACATGCGTGCACACATGCACACATGCACACATACGCATGCACATGCACACACACATACGCACGCACATGCACACATGCACGTGCACATGCACACATGCACACATGCACACGTGCACAGGTGCACACATGCACACATGCACACATGCACACATGCACACAGTTTCACACAATTGTACAGTACTCAGTATGCGTGATATCAACACACAGACACAGACACACCTACATGCATACAAAGAGCACTACTAAGTGAGCCAAATAGTACTATTACTATCAACACTATTACAGGAATTGTTAATACACACTCACCAGCATGGATAGGCTGCATTGCAGTTATACCAGAGGGTCCTGCAGACATGAAGAAACTAATGTCAGTGGGCACAACTGTGCCATTGTTACTGAGTATGATACAGGTCAGGAGTACAACAGTCGCCTTTCACAGGTCGGCAGCTAATATTGAGGATATCACACTTGCACATTAAATACTATGGTGACAGCTACAAACCAAGGACACACCTCACACATGCATTAACTACCAGTGTACACAACAGTCAACTATACATATGACATATTACCTGCTCGTTCACCGTCTTGCTGCTTTGTGGCTCCAGCCTCCATCATGATGCATGTCTGCTGCTGTTGTTGTTGCTGGTGGACTGGAGCCACTACACTCAGGAGTAGTCCCTCCAGTCTGGTGAATGGGGGATGTGTAGCCACCCTACCACCTGTGGCGACCTGTTGCCTGTGGATATCTGACGCACGCTGACGGACATGTCTGATTAAATCACTGCAGTGATGTCGTACCTGCTCATATGTCCTATTATGCGTGCCTATATCATTTACCCGACGGACAAGGTCTTGCCACAGTGCAGCCCTCTCCTGCTGATTCTGGCTGGTGCGGGAAAAGAGTATTGCATAGTCCCGCACCAGGCTCTGGTGTATCTCCTCATCCTCAGCTGTGGAGTAGGTGGGGTTCCGGTGGGCCATGTACCTGAGAAAGAAAATAACCTGGTATCAGCAATATATGTCAGCAGACTTTGGCACACATACTACACATGCTACTCGACTGTTATGATACAACATATCTCACATATGTAGCATCTGTCTGTCTATTGGTGGATACACATGTAGATGGCCAGGTATCAGTGCTCGGCCAGCAACTGTGCAACAGTACCTGGCAGATGCCATACGACATACTACCAAACACCAGCAGTCAGAACACCGATTCAGGTCAGAAGCACCGCCTCACTCTGGGGGTTTGTATCTAGGTACTGTATGGCCTACATCGGCAACTACTGTGGGCTGACCACACACTGATTGCCCTGGATATACATATCCCACCTCCACCACCAGCACAGATGACTATAGTGCATAACATTACAGATACCAACTTTACACTTTGTAACAGTGATATGGTATCCTTACAGCCCACTGGGCCAGTGGCAGATACAACCCACAATGGTGACCCCTACACAATTGCTTTCTACAGACATCTCCAAGAATGCATGGATCATGCAATCCCATATCTGACCAAGACACTCTCCACAAAGGGACAGCATCCTGTCTGGTGGACCCCAGCCATAGACAGATTGTATTACAGAAGATGGAAGCTACTGCAAGACAGAGCATCATTCACTGAAGGGAGGGCATGTCTGAGCAGCACTGGTAAGGATCTATTTCCCATCATACTGACTACATGGGCAACGTTGAGAGGGAATTCAAGAGTGACACTACAGATGACCAGGAGGCCTTCCTCAGTTATGTTAGCAACCTGGTCAGGAGCCATCCTCTATGCCCATAGGTAGTACACAACACATATTTCACTGACACCACAGATATCGACAACATTGTGGCGGACAGGTTCAGTGCAGGTGTCACCCCGCCCTCTCCCCTGTAATAAGGCATAGTTATCCCAGATGACTGTAACCTCCCCGTCATCACAGATGTCCAGGTGAGAGACACCCGCAGGACAGCAGAATACACAACATGGATGGGACCTGATGGTATCCCCAGTTGCATGCTACATAACCTCTGACAGGAGCTAAACACACATATAGGAGTGCTATGTAACACTAGCCTGACTACAGGATATGTACCTGTACACTTGTGCACAGCAGCAGTGGTTCCACTCCATGAAGGAGGCACCTCACCATACCAATACAGTACAACACAATACATTACATTACAATACAATACTATACAATATGCTATTGCCCCTGTGTCTACAGCAGCGTACTGTTCTGCTACCCTGACCATTGTGACACATGTGGTGTGATGGTAACTGCTGCTGTCACACAGTTACACAGGGTGACTCATATGGCATATTACCTATCTGACTAACATTCAGCAGGGGTATGTGTGACATGTACTCATGGGGAGTCTCGCTTCTTAACACTGTGTGGTTTATTGCAGGGTGTGTCTTATCTGTGAGTAGGAACTCTTACCTCCACATGTGCACACTATTGCAGTGGCACGGACGACACACAGCAGACATGTAGGTTGTGGATGGTGGGAGGTGTTACAATGGTTGTTGGACATCTGTCATGGGTGTGACCTCCATATGTAAATCTGGGAGTGGTAACCTCTATGTGGGTAGCATATGTGTACTCTGTGGTGTTGTCAGTCACTGTGTATTGGTAATGTGTTTGAGTGCATTGTCACAGTGTTGTACATGTCACTGTGTCCTTCTCCATATCTGTTGCTGTAATGTGAGGTCCATACCATGGCATCCATTATGTGGTGTGGGGGGTACACCGACCTACATGTCCATACCTGACTCACCATGTCTGCGGACACATACCATGTGCAGGTATTCCAGGGATAGTGTGCCACTGTGACTACCATTGGGGCCACTATTCTACACATTTCTGACCCTGCTCACCCCTGACACATGCATTGGTGGGCGGCCAATCACATATCTGGTGGTTACTGGTGTGGGTGATCTGGAATGTGGTATGATACTCCGGATTTGACACTGGTGTTCACTCCATGCCTTTGTCACCAGGCACCTGTTGCAATACATCTGTACACATGTGCCTCACTCAGACTTTATATACATCTCTCTCTCTCTCTCTCTATATATATATATATATATATATATATATATATATATATATGTATATAGATATATCTATATGTATATAGATATATATATATATATATATATATGTCCGTATACATATACACATATATATTGATGTACATATATTGCCATAGATGTGGAGGGGGCACAGAGGGTGTGAGTGACAGACGGGGTGGGACAGGCTGTGTTGCAGGTCATCATATACAATCATACCTGTAGGTAGTCAGGTCAGTCTGTCTATGTATATGTATCTACATATATCTATATCTGCATGTGTGCATTACATAGATATGTTGGTACAATATTCTATCGACATCTGTCTATGTATTCCTACATCTCTCTCTCTATGTATGTATACATATATGCATATCATATATATATATATATATATATATATATATATATATATATATATATATATATATACACATACATATGTTGACATACATACATATCCATATGTTAGACAGGTATATCAACATATTTGTCTACCATACTGTATACACACACTAACATACTGCTAAACATACATAGCTGTGTAACCTAATTTGTACATGGCACTACAACCTACAATCAAACAACATTGATATGTGCACATACATGCTCTCACATACAAATGTATGTACAGCCTTCACTGATAGTTGCTGTATGTCTCCTGCCCTTTACACATCTTCATATACATATGGATACAGACCAATGACACATATGGAGGGTTCACAGTATGTAGACCTTTATAGTATTACTTTACATTACCTGTGTTTGTCACAGCTGCTTCTGCTGCTGTCTGGTTCTCTGTCCTGCTGCTCCACTTCCCAGTTGTCAGCTTTCAGGTAGCTGTTGCTGAACAATTCATTTCTGTCTGCTTAATTGCAGTTTTCTCTGTCTCTCTCTCTCTCTCTCTCTGTCTGTCTCTCACGTCCTTCTCAGGGTGCAATGAAAGTATTGCATGCGTGGACATGGAGTACAGCATACTTTTGTAGGTATCTGCATATGCCCATGTGATGGCCTCTGCACCAATTGTTAGCCAGCATTTGCTAATTGCATGCAGCCAGTTGTGTACTGATTGCAGTTCTCACTGTGATTTCAGAACAGTGTTATAAAAAGGTGTGTGAGATAGGCGTAGCCCTTTTAGATGTTAAGGGCAGGGACCATGCTGTTATGCTGTGGACAATGTTCTGTGAGTGTAAAGGTTGGTATCTCTCTCTTATTTCCAGGTGTGTTGTAGATTAACATTCCTCCATTCATTTCTCCAGTTTCCTGTACTAACTGTGTATGTACACTGACAACTACAACTACTACTATTGTTAATGTGTGTGTGTGTGTGTGTGTGTGTGTGTGTGTGTGTGTGTGTGTGTGTGTGTGTGTGTGTGTGTGTGTGCTTTCCTTTCACATTTGCTTGCACTCTGTTGCTAAGTCTTCAATAGTTGCCCTTTACAGTCACTACTTGTATGCCTGCTAGGTGTCTTGACTGTAGTGTGCTGCTGTAGCTTTCCTATTTTCCATGTACATTCACACCTTGGAATGCTTGCTATATCTGCTAGGGTGTTACAGCATGCAGTGTGGTCTGGCCATGGTGTGGGCCTTGACATCTATTAGGGTATTTGTGTATGCTGCTAAGCAGGCCCCAGAGACCTTCAGGTTTATCAGTTATGTGCCTCATGGAATGGTACACATCAGTGGGGTACACCCATTAAAATGTCTGGTACGCTGCAGTTGTGACTGTGGGTTAGCATGAGCATATGTATTACTACACTTTTTCTGCCATGCGAGTGGTGAATACTTTCCGGACTCCATAGTTTCCATTGCATGTGTTACACCTTTCTGCCTACTGTTTGTACATTTCACATGGGGTCTGTGGGGCATCCCTGTAAGATATTCACTGTTGCTATGTCTAGGTTCTTAACTATTCAAATATGGTGGTGTTGGACCCGTCATTTGTACAGATATTTGCAGGCTGTCCACATTTCTGCCTCATAATTTGGTCAATATCTCATGCACACCTTTATCTGGCAAGTCAGTCTGGGCTCAAGTCAGAATATGGTGACAAACATTCAAGTTCCAGACTGCATACCCTTCCAAACATCCCACAAGGTGTAGACCCTGTTACTTTCTGAACTGTCTGCGTTTGTTGTAACTTTATTTGTAATGTGTCCCTGGTTTTGGGCCTTTGCTCCACATATTTTATTACTTGGTCCGGATGTGTTCCTGTAAGAGGTTGTGGGGTATGGGCAGTGCTTATCCTGCTGTGAGTATGTGTGTGTCTTGCAAGGTGCTATGGTGACATTATTACCTACTAGCTTCCAACTAGCATGGCTGTTTCTGTTCACACACTACTATTACGGGAATCCACCAGTTTTGTTTGTGATTCTAAATGTCATGCTTTGTGTACTACACATCTATATTCCCTTTACATTCATTCCTACTGTTAAATGATATATTTACTTTAGCACAATGTTTCTATGTAAGAGTCATGGCTTAGTGGTAAGTCATGCAGACTATAGTTGCCAAGGTCCTGGGTTCGGGACTCACAGTGGGATTTTATTTTTCATTTGAACTGAGTACAAGACCTGTCAATCAAAGTGCCTAAGGCACTTTTAAGCAGTTGTAACCGGGTTAGCGCTGGTTTGCGCGGAGCTCACGCATGCGCACTGGCGGTTAGCTCCACGCACACAAGCGCACACCCGCTTACAACCACTTAAACGTGCTTACTCTTGCGCACACCCGCGCTATTTTCCTTGAAAGAAAAGAAAATGGGGAGACAGGAAAGTGGTGAAAAAGGGGTCACAAAGAGGGTAAGACAGTAGGGAAACAAGCTTGGGATGTGCAGGAGGGATGTAGGTAAGGCCCATAGCTGCCCATTTCTTCAGCAGCAACAGCTGTGCATATGTATGTAATTTGGTGTGACATTTGAAACCTTCCACCCCTGAGAGAGGTGTCAGGACAACAATAATACTTGTTGTACAGCCAATTGGAATTGATAGGTTCCATGTCCAGTAGACGTGTGCGGAATGGGCAGCTATGTATGGGGCGTAATTTTTGTGGGTACAGAGTGCCCTTTTTTTTTTTCAGGTGAGAGTGGTATGTCAGGTGAAGGTAGTCGGTACAGCTGGGGAGGTAGGTTGGGTAGGTTAATAGACAAGACAAACAAGACCCATACAGGGGCGGTGTATGACACGTGTGGGGGGGTTACACAATTGACGGGGACGGAGGTTTGGATATCCAGAGCCCATGAGCCCACAGATGGCAACAGTGGAACTGATATCCCCACCCATAGGCAGTTGCCACTGTTCTTTCACTGCCCAGGACGGGGCTGTGCTGGGGGCTGTGTAGGCAGGGCAACGGGCATGCCCGTTAGTTGCGCCACCCATGCCTCGAGCTGGCGTAGGGGCTCGAGGACAGAGTCCCGAATCTCCCTACGCACCACAGTCCGGACACTACGGAGGGTGAGTGGTGGATCTCCTCCGGCCACACTTGCAGAGGGGGGGCGAGCCCCATCCCCTGCAGCGCTTCCACCCGCAGGTGGCACAGGGCCACCGGAGGAGGGTCCGGACTCGGCACTAGTGCCAGGTGCACTCGCCAGCTGAGGTGGGAGAGGTGGGTCCGCTGGAACCCGCCTTCCCTGTCGTTCTATGTTTTGCATTATGTCATGACAGTTTGGGTTAGTGACATTTAATACCATTCACAATTAGTTGTAACAGCATGCATTAGTATTCCCATTAACCAAACATCCAGATATTCACACCATTGAACAGCGTGCATAACACATGCATTATTTGAACAGTAATACACAGTCCAACAACATGCAGAGTTGATTGATGGCAACAGGCCATCAGGTGTGGATGTATGAACAGGGCGGATGCATCAACAGACATGCAAATATATATGACCCAACAGGACAGATGTCCAGGTGTGGTAATTGTGATTGCACATACCATTTTCACGTGGAATGGGTTATAGGTGGTTAGAGGGTGGGGTAAATAACGTAATATTAACACCTTCGAATACAAATACATATGCTGTACATTTCTAATAGCTACAGTTATATACACACTACTGTTCTAACTACAGTGTCCTATATGTTAACTACTTAACCTTGCAGATGGAACTGTTACTGCAACATCAATCTACATTTTATTGCTGTTCATACACATTCATATCGAGCTTTGTTCAGATATCATCCTGTTACTTGTGCTTTATATACTTGTGGACAAGTGTGGATGTTTGGTATATCAGACAATCATCCTATCTGCGTATTTCAGACTGGGAGAAACATATCCAGATGTTGGTGTACACATTCCACATGCAGCAACACTTTGAACAGATTTTGCTGTTTGGTTCTGAGTCTCACATGCATTTAATTCTGTCCTAACTGCAGTATGGTTTATTCAGGGGTTATAACTACTGTATTGCTGTATTCCTGACACTTTCTCACACTCTCTCACTTGCTTTCATGTTACTATTCAGACTGGTACTTCTAGGCTTTATTGACATGTTTTAACAACAGTTATTACAGTTCTTTCCAGCAGTCTCACTTCTGTCATGTTTCAGTATTTCCACAGGGATATATTTCACACATGTGATTTCATCCTCTTCTGCAGCTATACTTTACATGCTGCTGCAGGTTGTGTACTATTTTCTTACAGGCAGGGCAGTTTTACTCAAAATATATGTTGGACAGTGTCATGTTTAGTTTACACTTACAGGCTGGGAACTGTTGTAATCAGGCAATACTTGCATACACTTTCACACTGTTACTTGCAGATTTAATTCCTTCCTGGCTACACTGCACTCTTTTGCTGACTGTCATACATTTATATATCTTTACAGTTACTAGTAGTGGATTACTGACCTGCCTGGTGGCAACCGCACCAGCCTATCGGCATAGGCTCTGCGGTTCGCAGAACGGACACCTGCAGCTGTAATATAAATGAAGTAATATTGGAATACACATCTCCATAATTTCAGGTAGTTTAACTTTCTACATACATAATTAATTGTTATTTACTCAGTGGTGGGGCGTTGGGTGATTGCGGGCCTCCTGGATCCAAAGGTTCAGTTGGTCCTGCTTGCGTCTCTTCAGGTCCGCATGGTGGTGACGGACCTGCTCACCTGTCCTTGGAATTCCTGTGGCACTGGTGAGTTCATGAGCCAACTGGTCCCACGCCTCAGCCCTGCACGCTCCCCAGAGGACCTGGCCCTGCATGAGTTGGGCCTCATGGTTGTGGACTAGGAGCCAGGCCATGTACCTGGACTCCTCAACACCCCACCTCTGCGCTCGAAAGCGACTACCCTCACCTACACCTGACATTCTGCCTGCAGGTCTGTTCTACAATCGTTTATGCTGTGTATTCCCGCCTATGGGGCTTATATAGTCCGTTTTTCCCGCACATATCTGTGATTGGCCAGTTTGGAATTGTATCAACTTCAGTAAACCTGCATTGTCATGCTGTAGTTTGCATTCATTCCTATATATGAGCTATTATTGCATTGCTAGGTACTGCTGTCATGGCTTAGCGGTTCTGTACCTTGACTATGGTGTATAGTATCCTGGGTTCGAACCTGGCCACTGCTTTTTATTTTTCATGACTGTCTAGACATGTTGAGGGGTGTGTCTGTGTAAAGGCAGTTTGGATACGGCTTGCTCACCGTTGCCCATCGGTTAGCTCATTTGCGCGGTGCGCAGCTCCGCGCAAACGGGGTATGCTGGTTTAAGCCTCATTTGGCTATCGGCACGCATATTCCACTCAGCTCAGTTAGGAGCACATATATTTAGCATGGTAAACCACTGCTCAGCTACGGGCACTCAGTTTGCACCAGTTGGACCAATGCTTATCTACGGGCACATACACTCACTCTGTTGTACTGTAGCTCAGCTATGGGCACATCTGGCAGTTTATATTCATTTCTTAGCTCACATTTATTCAATATAAATGGGATATTTCATTGCATTTTACATATATTCTGGTTTTATGTGTACATATGTGTCAGGGACTTGTTTCCTGCTTATTTTGCAAAAAAAAAATTGTGTTGTGGGGGCTCGAACCATGAATGCCTGCTCTGCAGCCAGCATCTCTACCGCTACGCTATTGCTTCCTGGCTTATTTTGCATATTTAGTTCTTATATGCTTTCCCATTGACTGCTAACTGTAGCTGCGCTTACGGGCACGCCAGCATAAGCGCACTCACGGTTAAACATCTTTACAATTTAAAAAAAATATGACATGTTCATTTATATTTCTTTTATATGTTTATGGTCTGTAGGGGCATGTGTTGTGTTGTGTTTATTCACATTTCCATGGACTCTGTTGTGGGTGTCTACTTTGGGCACTTTTAGACTTCTGGGGGCGTGTCCGCTTGCAGGGCTCAGCCTACGGACACGCCCCCTACTGTCTTACACGGACCGTGTTAGACTTAGGTGTGATTCAGCATGCTCTCATGAATATGCAGAGCATGCTGACATCACTCCGTTTAACTGCAGCCTCCGTGTAAGAGTTATAACTCTTACACGGAGGCTTCGTGAATCCTGGGGACTGTCTTCCCATTATTTAACAAGATTGATATTATATACCAAAGCTAATTGCTTTAGCCAGTTGTGAAACTGATGTGCTTTCATAAACAAATAATCTGACTAGGACAACGATGGAATAATTACTCTAAGTACACAATGAATCTTTTTTTCTTTCCAAATATTCAACAGTATCTAGAATATAAATCTTTGTGCGGTTTAATGGAGTGTGCCACAAATAATTTACTCCAGAATGAATAGTAAACATATTATGCTTTGATGAGAACTGATGTATGACAGCACTTATGTCAGTAAGTTTCAAGCCAGTTAAGAAAGAGACCATTATTGCTTCTTTAGCTAGCCTACTTAGTTGCGTTACAGTGGGTCATAACAAGGAATCACCCAGAACTAAAATTTCTTAGCATAGGTCTCTCAAAATAGTATTTTCATTTATAATTCTTGCATCAACAGCTTTCTTCTTCCTAATGGGATGTGAATCATCTAACAGCAATTCTTGACTTTCTTCTTCTTTTCCTGGTCATAATATTTTTGTTAATATATTCTTCATTTACATATTCAGCAAAGTTAATGAAATCATCCTTATCAGTGGATGCGAACTCGCTATCTGTTATTCTACCACCTTTATTTATTATTGTAACTTCAGGATAGAGAACACAATCTAGCTGTTTAAATGAAATAATGGGCACATTTTCAACCCAAATTTTGCTTAAATTGCCAGCTTCACTGGTTTCAGCACTTGGGACTACCAACTCTCTGATTATTTTCTCATGACTAATTGTAACAGGTTTTTCAATGCAAGTGTCACCTTATGTTCTACCACCGTTAATTTCAACCCATGGCACTAGCAGTTCACTAATAGTATTTCCATCATAAATTGATAAGTTATCAACTTGTAAAAGTATTATAGTATTCATTATGGCATTTATAATGTCCGTCCTTACTGAACTTTTATTGAGTAAGTCTTTCTTGTAATATCACTGCTTTACACATTTCTTCTTATCAGTACCCTTATTTTAACTGTTGTTTTTTCCTTTTCTTAACCTTTGCAGTGTTTGGATCATTTGGGATCCATTTAACCTTGTTGGCTAGGCTTATGTAGGCCCTTGGGCTGATAGCCTATTATCTACCTATGAACCTATAGAAAATGCACCCTGGCAATCACTTCTGTGTCTCTGCTCGACAGTGGCACAGGAAAATAACTTTCTTGGGTGGCGTAAGCCAGGGAACCTTGTTGGCTACGCTTACGTAGGCCCTCAGGCCGATAGCCTAGTACCTACCTATGAACCTATGAACATATGAACCTGTGAACCTGTTTTTACCTTCACTTTTTTCCTCTTGAGCTAAAAATGGCTCTCCCAGACTATCAGTACTAATTACAATTGGAATTGATTTATTATCTAAGGTTGTATTTTTGATGTTTTTTATATTCTCTAACCACTCTAGTATAAAGTGATGCACAGAGGTAAAAACTAAACAATAAATTACCCAAAAGAAAAGGCAAATGATGAAGGAAGCAAAATGAATTCCATTAAGCACTTTTTTCCATGAAAGGACTTTAAACAGCCCATAGTAATTAATCCATTTAAACTACAATCAAACAGAGGGTGATGCTTCAACATGATTGTTGGTAATTTACTCCTGGGAGGTCAAAATGAACTATTTACTGGTGTGGGATACATCACGCTCCATCTTCTGATAAACTCTTTGAAGAGTTCTACCTACATATTCTCAGTTGTTGCTTCGAAAGCAAATTTATCTTCATGGTGGAGTTTCTTCTGAAATGGCAAAGGTCACTAAAAAGTAGTTGCAATCTTTCCCTTTGCAACCTAATCCAAATTGCTCAAGACCCTACAATTTCAAGGTCAACAACTGGTAGCAACTCTATGCTTGAGCTGGTTATCACCAGTATATCATGGTAATGCACTAAAGCTAGTATTTTTACAAAAAACACCATAAGTGAGCATTGTACTGCAATCTCTGCTTGTCATTCAACAGAAATGAAGCCAACTTCATCTGCTTTGAAGGAAAGCCATTAAAATGTAATGGGGTACATGACCGGTAACTTCAGATCAGCCATTTAAACCCTGACAACGTAATGATAAACTGAATTATGTTTCATACATTCCATTTTCATGACTACTGAGTCCTCCCCTTCCCCAAACAAGTAAATGTATTGGCTACCCCAAAGCAGCCTTTCCTTTTCCAGCTTGGCAGCGTCCCTTACTTCCAGTCAATTTCCACTATTGCAGTCAAGAAACTCTTTGTTAGTTTCAAACTGACAGTGCCCTGAGAAATTCTATACAATGTACCCCAGATTCTTAAAATAATTGAAACTTCCATCATATTTCTATATCTCCTATCTCCTGCATAATTATGTTCATAGGTTCATAGGTAGGTACTAGGTTATGTGTCTGAGGGCATTTATAAGCCTAGCTAGAGTGTGTCAGCTTTCGCCGCCCCATTGATTAATTAACTGAGCCTCTGTCAAGAAGATAGGTTCATAGTTAGGTACTAGGCTATCTGCCCGAGGGCATTTATAAGCCTAGCCAGAGTGTGTCAGCTTTCGTCGCCTTTTTTAGCTGTTTGTTAACTGTCTAACAGATTTTTGGTCATAAAAGTACCTCTTCCAAAGTTACTTTTTTTCAAATGATTAGAAAGACTTCGGCATTCAAATCTTATATCACCACTAAAATACTTGAATAAATTGTATATAATCAAATGGTTGACCATTCCAGGTAACAGGTTCTAATGCTGCAGACATTGCACAGGCATGACACAGCTTCAGGAATGGGACTATTACCCTTTCAACAATCTGTTGCGCCATCGATTCAATCTTTTCTAACATGAAGAAAGGGTTCCTTACTGGACCCTCTCACTAGGCATGTGGTGAGACTTTTATTCAGTTGACCATGGGCTATTGGTAGCAAAACTCATATTGATAGTGGAGTGAAATGGCTTTCAAGTTACATATTGCATAGGTCATCTAGCGTTTCCTCATGAAATGTTATTTTGGTGACTGGGTATATGCTCAGCTTAATTCTGTTTTCCCTCTTAAGAAATTATCTGATTTAGTTCTGCCTAGTAAAACAATGTACACAGGTGGCCTGCTTTTCCTCGAATTAAGAAAATATGGTATGTTAGTGGGAAAGATCTTGCAAATTCTGGAACTAGGTTATTCTAGAACAAGACAGCAAACAATATAAACAGAACAGAGTTTTTGATGTTTGGACCTCATCAAACACTAAAGCCTATGTTGTCTCAAACCTCTGTCATGTTTATGCACAGTAATACCTGAGTTACTACCTTGACCCTACTCTCTTAATTATTGTATTGAATCTCAGTATTCAATGATAAACAGAGTTTTAAACAACTCACACTCTGCTGCAGAATTTCTAACCACCTTACTCCTAAATCCAGAACAAATCTTTGAATCAACCTCCATATCCCCAGACTCAAATATGCCCTAGAATTTGTTTCCCAAAATTCCATTCACAATACAAATATCCTTCAGGCCACCATAAACAAAATATCTCAGCTCATTTTTCTCTCTCTCTCTGTGGCCACTGTGGACATTACAGTCTCTTGCTCATCTGGGTCTCTGTTACTCCTTAAAGTCCACTATTACTGTCATCCCTTAAATTCTGATTTCTGCATCATGTCTACAGCATCACCCATTTTGCCCATTCACTTGCAAACGACCATTAACCTATTTACACTTCTTATAGTATCATAGGAGGTTACTAAGCTATTGGCCCCGTGGCCCTTATAAGCCTAGCCAAGAGTTTAGCCCATGTTTAGACAAGACAGCACCCAAAGCCCCTGTTCAGCAGGGACACAGGTGGAATTCCAGGGGTGCATTTTCTGTTTCCCATCCAGTTTTCCAGGTTGCGCTTAAAAAGGGATAAAAAAATGAATAAAGCTTTACTGATGACTAAAAGATGGACTAAAACAAGTGAAGAAAATATAAAAACAACTAATAGTCCAATCACCAAGGCTAACTGCATCCAAGTAAAATTCAAACAACAGCTTATCTATTTTAATAAACTTGTTTGGATTTTATTTGGATGCGGTCAGCCTTGGTGATTGGACTATTATTTGTTTTTATATATGCTTAAAAAGGGATAATGAGGTACTCTGCTTGACGTGGAGAAGGAGTCTATTTTACAGATGGGGGAGTCTCTTGGACACAAATCTATCCCGCCAACAAGTCCTATTGATATCACAGACCAGGTTGAGGTAGCAAGTATGGTTTGCTCGAGTGGAGCTTGACTTGCGGATATGCAGCAGTCCCATCAAGGTGGGGTCTGAGATTGCTTTGTATGCCAGACAGAGGTTACCTCTGATGAGTCTGTATGAAACTGAGCAGAGGGACAGGGCTTTTAGCCTATCTGTGTAGGGTAGGTGTTTGAGGCCCTGGATCCTCCTGGTGAGGAACCACTGTGGTCTCTCTAGTTGCTGCATGTGCTTTCCAAGGTACATGCTGAAGGGAGCATTGTACTCAATAATTGGCCTTATAAGGGAAGAATACAGGGATGTTATGACCTTTTTATCCCCGGATAAGACACCCTTACTTATGAGCTGGGCCATGTAGAAAGCTTTCTGTACAATGGAAGCAAAATGGTGGTCAAAAGTCAGGTTTCTATCAACCTGGGTGCCCAAATCCCTCACTACTGATTGTGTACTTAAGACATTGTTATTAATGTGATATGTGGGGACATCACTCTCCCCAAAGGGGATGATGATGCATTTTTTGGCATTCAGCTTGAGGACATGTTTCTGGCAACAATCATTTGTTTGGGTGAGACCCTCTTGGAGGACATCCACATCACTTGGGGAATTGATGACTGCACCCAGTTTGCAGTCATCTGCAAACTTGGTCAGCCATAGCCCACTGGTTTTGGCCTGCACCTCAGAGAAGTACATCCCGAATAACAGAGGCCCCAAGACCGATCCCTGGGGTATGCTGCTCATTGTGGGTCTATTACTTGAGGTGGCTTCCCCTATTTTGATTAGGTGGGTTCTACACATGCAACACATCTGGTAACATATGGATTGATGCCTAGTTGAGAGAGTTTATCTACTATGCATGAGTGGGGAATAGTGTCAAAGGCTTTGGCCAGGTCAAGGTAGGCGGTGTGCACCATCTTCCTCTTGTCCATGGCTTTGGTGACTGTCTCAAAGAAGTCAGCCAGATTTAACAGACATGACCTCCCCTTGACAAAGCCAAACTGTGTGGGGTCGAGTATTTGGAGGTTGTCAATGTCCCTGTTAATGAGGTCCATGATAATCCATTCCATGGCCTTGCACTTCAGGCTAGTTAAGCTGATGAGTCTATAATTTCCTGGATCAGTGGATACTCCACCTTTGTATAAAGGGATGGCAGTGGCTGTCCTCCACTCAGCTGGGACAAAGCTGATACTCAGGCTTTGGTTGAATAGTGTACCAAGCTCATGGAACTCTCATGTGTCAAAGACCATCTTTCAGACTTGACTTTGAGAGAGGGGCTTCAACTTACTTGCTACTTCTAACTGGAATATGCTTCCAGCTGTGAAATATAATGAAGCTAATCATGCAAAACTCAAATTCAGACTTAGAGAACATCTGGCTCGGATCTATGAATGCCAATGTTTTTGCAAAAATTACAATTTCTGCTATTTGTGTTTGTAATATGTAGAATTGCTAATGCTCATTGGCCTGTTATGGTAACAGGTAGTGTTCCCTGTACTACTGAAATCACTCTTTACATTAACAAATCCTTCTTATATTGCATTGCACTGTATTATATTACATTGTTGTATGTAAATATTATTGTCACTTCATTGCTAATGCATTACCTTTGTTATTTGGTTGAGGTCATGTTGAACAAGGTCTTCAGACCAGTTGATCCAGCTGGTTCACAGATAAATAACTAAATAAATAAATAATTAAGCAACAAACAAATAAGTAAATAAAAAAAATAAACCCCCGGATTCTCAAAAGCTTGCACGGAGTGCAAGATGAGTGCAGTAGCTCACGCAGGCAATATGTCTGCCGTGCGATCCAGGAACAGCTGGCAGGGGAGTGCACGAGAGCTCCAGCACTAATCTTGCATGGACTAAGCCCTGGTATGCAAATCACCTAATTTGCTAGAGAAATCCATGCAAATGAGGTGATATTGCAATCCAGGAAGCTTGCAATAGTCCATGCAAGACAAGTGCAATCTGCAGAAATGTACTAGGTTAGTAACCGAGTACATTTCTGCAAATTCCAAAATGGAGCTATGACAGCTCCAAATAAAGGCTGCATATTATTGAGGAAGCATGCCAATGGTCAAGTAGAAGGCTATTAGCATTGCAAACTGTTTAAAAAATAAATAGAACAACTTTTATTTTTTTTTCGCCAATCTCGGCTGTTTAAGCATAGGGCAGCGGTGCGCGATCGGGGGGGGGGTGTAAATAAGAAAATAAACTAAAAATGAGCATTCTAACAAAGTTCAGTATTCTGCCATGCAAGTCAATGGCAGGCAAAAGACAACCTGGCCAGTGAGTAGTGGTTGTTAAGGGGGGGAGGCTCAGTGTGGGACATGTAACTATGCATTAGCAGGCAATCCTATGCAAATGAGAGAAAGGTTAGTGAATCCCAGATTTTCTCAGGGGGTGAGGCAGGTCCCAAGAGTGTAAGAGTATAAATAGCTATGTGCAAGACTAGGATATAGGTGACATCATGGGGGTGTCTGTCAGGCATACTGTAAGCAGATTGGAGACCTGTGGCTTGGGATTGCTCCTAGGTTAGCACAGCTAAGCTAGGGATGTGTCTAAACCTGTCTAGCATACTTTACAAAGTGTAAGCGGGTGTGTGCGCCATGCACCAGGTTTTACCGGAAGAAAGAGGAAGTTAAACCAGGAAAAAGCAGCTCTGTGCACATATGAGCACTCCGTTTATACAGCACGCACACAGGTTTAAACAGAGAGGGAATGGGAAGGGAAAACAGCAGTAGAAAGGTAATCAAGGAGAACTAGCTTAGCTGCCAGGTGAAATGTATCAGAATCAGCCAATTACACAGGCAGCAGACCAGTCCAGTCCAGTACACCACTATAAACTATGCAAACATCTTTCCCCCTTGATTTTCCCCAAAACTCTGCACCACCCGTGTATACAGATGGGGAAATTTTACAAAACGAAAGCAAGCAAGAGAAAAAATGTTAGGGGCTGCTTTTGCTATCATAAACCAGCATGTGCAAGAGGCTGAGGGTAGTGAGGATGTGAATGCTGCTGAGCAACCCACAGTAAGGAGACGGAGAAGAGTGTACAGACCCAGGATAACCTACAAAGGGCTACATGAGCTGGAGATAGTGGAGTGCTATAGGGTGAACAGGGACTTTCTACAGCAAATTGTTGAGCTGTGCGGCCAAACCTCACACACAGAACTAACAGAGGGGAACCCATCCCAGTGAATACCAAGGTATGTGCAGGCCTAAGAATAGTAGCTACAGGTACCTTCCAAAGGCCAACTGGGGATATGATGGGTATTTCACAGGGATCAGCATCCAGGGTACTCCACCAGTTCCTGTATGCCATGTCAGCATATGTCAGTGAGCATGTATATTTCTCCATCACCCGTGAGGCATTGGCCAGCAATATGCGTCTCTTCCACAAAATAGCAGAATACCCTGAGGTAATGGGTGCAATAGACTGCACGCACATATGTATTAAAGCACCACCAGGTGAGCAGGGTAGGGTCTACATCAACTGCAAGGGCTTCCCCTCCATCAACTGCCAGGTCGTATGCGATGCCCAGGGCATAATAATGAATGTGTGTGCTGGCTGCCCTGGAAGTTACCACGATTCGCACATCTGGCATCTGACACAGCTGTACCAGACATTTGCCATTGGGGACATCCCACACAGTCACCTAGTCGGGGATGCTGGATACGCACTGGAGCCATGGCTGATGACACCCATCAGAAATGCACACACCTGAACAAGAACTCCATAATGACCCACACACACAAACACGGGTCATAATAGAGTGTGTGTTTGGGATGCTCAAGTCACGGTTCCGGTGCCTGGATGCATCCAGTGGAGCCTTGCAGTACTCACCAACTACATGTACCCAAATTGTCCTTGTATGTGCCATGATGCACAGTATGATCCTGCAGAAGCAACTGCAGCAGGAACAGCATGGGGCAGGGCCACACAGCCCCCCACCAGTGCCAAGGCCTGCACAAGCGCAGAGTGACTCGGAGGAGGAACAACCTGAGCCTGCCCCAGTAGGGAGAAGGAGGCGTGCCCAGTATGCCCTGGCCTTGGCAAAGAGGCAATGCATAGCACATGCACTGACACAGTAGGGACCCAGGGATTGACACCTCTCTCTGACTTGCACATACAGTAAAAGGGATGCCAAAAATGACACTACCTGTGCTCAACCATGTATAGGGAGTTTACTATGTGCATCTGACATAGGCAACCCTGCATCACCACCCTCAATACTGGGACACCCACAAGGTAAGTGACTCACACATGCCAGTCGGGGGGGGGGCACATACCCAACAACAGTCACAGCCAGCAGGATAGGTGGAGACAAACACAAACAAATGCTGTACTATGGCCTCTGAATGAGTCCCATGGGTAACCCCTACCCCAGCCCTACACAGACAGACTACAGCAGGCCAGCCAGTTGGATGTAAGTTGTGAAGGCTAGGAAGTCAGAAACTGATATGTAGGTAGTGAAAGCTATGATCTGTAGTACACTGGTATGCCTCTAGCCAGCATAATAGGTAAGACTACAGACTGAAATTGTGTACCTGACATACCAGTACAGTCCTAGCAACTGTGTAAAAGTGTAAGGTTTGCCCCACCATCCTATGTACACTTATAGTAACAGTCAGGTGTGCCCCCCCACCCCTGTGTAGAAATGTAGAAACAGTTTGGTGTCCCCCCACTATGCAAAAGTGTAGTTGCTACAATGCTAAATGACTGATGTATACCCTGCTGACACAGCATGCTACCTGTTGGTGTACAACACAATGGTCAGCTCCGCAGTACAAACCACCTGGACTTGATCCACACATTCAATATAGATGGCCATACTGGGCGTGCTCACACACTTAGAGAAATGAAGGCAATATCAGTCAACAACATACTGAACAATTGGCTTAAGTACTGGTGTCATTCAAAGGGGATCCAATGCCTGTCAGCTTGGGATGATATGCTCGACAAGCCACGATGCTTCGCTAGGGACGGCTTGCACCTGTCACCCCTGGGCTTTCGGATATTGGCAAAGGCTCTTGCTACCCCCATAGTGCCTTTTTTAGGCAAGGCTCAAAAGACAAACCCACCTCCATAGGTATCACAAGGGATAAGAAACTAAGAGTAATGCTACTCAATGCCAGAAGTCTAAACCTCAAGATGCACGCACTTGAAACTCTCCTTAGCATGGAGAACATCGATATCTGTGCAGTAACAGAAACCTGGTTCAGGGCTCCCGAGAGCACCTCAGCACTACCAGGTTATACCTCATACCATGCTTTTGCCCCAAAACTTGGACGAACCACAAAGGAGGAGTATCGAAATTCATCAAAGATACCCACACCTCC
Source organism: Protopterus annectens (assembly GCF_019279795.1). Lineage (NCBI taxonomy): Eukaryota > Metazoa > Chordata > Ceratodontiformes > Protopteridae > Protopterus > Protopterus annectens. The sequence goes on along the minus strand of NC_056740.1, from coordinate 115,870,357 downwards.
AGGTTGGTGGCAAAGCACGAAGCATCAGAGACTATCCATGTGCAACTAACAGTGGGTAAAACTGCCTTCCAGTTTATAGCCTGCTACAGACCACCCTCCCAAACCCAGGAACCCCACTCGGCCTTCCTGAGAACACTGGAAAATATGAAGGTCTCTCCAAACACCATTATATTGGGCGACTTCAACTACCCAAACATAGACTGGGAGCATTACTCTAGCTCCAACACCCTAGCCCAAAGGTTCCTAGAATTTATAAACTCAAATGCTATGGAACAACTTGTTACCACTCCCACAAGAGGGAAAACATACTGGACCTGATCATCACCAACATGGGGACTCTATGCTCCAGACCAGAAGTGTATCCCTCACTGGTAAGATCAGACCATAAACTAATCTCACTGGATATTCACATCCCGACCCCACCCCTGCCCAGAAAACCACAGTGAAAAACTTCTCTAAAGCAAATTTTACACTCCTCAAAACTGAGGTGGAATCCTTCAAAGCCCGGCCTGTGGAAAATACGGCCCAGACCGCAGAATCCTTTATAAACGCATTCTATGAACACCTTCAGGAATGCATGGATCATCTTGATCCCAAATAAAACCAAGACCCAATCATCCAAAGGCAGGCGTCCTGTCTGGTGGACCCCAGCCATAAACAAACTATACAATAGAAGGAGGAAGCTACTAAATGATAAAGCAAAATCCCAAAAGGGAAGGCATCACTGATCAGTATTAGCAAAAACTACGGGCACACATAAAATTGCCTAAGGCCAGCTTGAGAGAAAAATTGCACAGGACACTAAGGATAATCACAAGGCTTTCTTTAGTTATGTTAGGAACCTGGGTGGTAATTCCCAGATATGCTCAGAATTAGTCCAAAATGACAAAAATACACGAACCCACAGACATTGCCAACATCCTAGCTGACAGGTTCAGCAAACTTCTCCCCTCCCACCAAAGGGCAAATATCTATCCCAGCAGAGTGCTGCCCCTGACATCTCAGATGCTCAGGTAAGAGCCGCCCTCTCCAAAGCAAAAAACACAGCATCAATGGGACCAGATGGTGTCCCGGGCTGCGTCCTACATGAACTCAAAGAAGAGCTAAACCCAAACATAAAACTACTGTTCAATCTCAGCCTTACTACAGGATATGTGCCCAAAGAGTGGCGTACAGCAACAGTGGTCCCTCTCCATAAAGGTGGTGCCTCAACGGATCCTGGAAACTATCGCCCCATAAGCCTGACTAGCTTGGTTTGCAAAGCTATGGAAAGGATCATCATGGACCTCATAAATAAAGATATTGGGGACCTACAAACACTGGACCCTACCCAGTTCGGCTTTGTTAAGGGCAGATCCTGCCTCTTAAACCTGGTTGATTTCTTTGAAACAGTCACCAAGGCCATTGACGAGGGGAAGGTGGTCCACACAGCCTACCTGGACCTCACAAAGCCTTCGATACAATACCCCACTCAGGCATTATAGATAAGCTCACCAGCTTAAATATAAACCCCTATGTCACTAGATGGATTGCAAACTGGCTCAAGGACAGAACCCACATGGTTAGAATTGCTGGAGCCATATCAGACTCCAAACCAGTTACAAGTGGTGTCCCACAAGGCTCAGTCCTGGGACCTCTCTTGTTCGGTATATATTTCTTGGAGGTACAGGCCAACACGGAAGGACTGTGGCTGACCAAGTTCGCAGATGACTGCAAACTGGGTGCCATAATCGACTCTCCAGCCGACACAAGCATCCTCCAAAAGGGCCTCATAGAAACAGACAACTGGTGCCAGAGCCATGGTCTCAAGCTAAATGCCAAAAAGTGTATAGTCATCCCCTTTGGCAAAAACAAAGTGCCCACAAATTACCACATAGGTGGAAATCCATTAAGTACAGAAGAAGTAATTAGGGACCTGGGGACCCAAGTTGATAACAATCTCTCATTTGACAACCACGTGGCCAAAGTGGTTAGAAAAACATTTTATATAGCCCACCTAATCATGAAGGGATTCACATCTAGATCAGGGGAGGTCATCGTGCCTCTTTACTCATCCCTCATCAGGCCCATAATTGAGTACAATGCCCTTTTGGGATGTACCTTACCAGACACCTGCAGCAACTGGAAAGACCCCAAAAGTACCTCACCAAGAGAATCAAAGGGCTCAAACAGATGCCATATGCTGCCGGTTAAAGAAACTCCAGCTCTACTCAGTGGCATACCGCCTGTTCAGAAGCGATCTGTGCCTGGCGTATAAAGCCATGTCCAACCGAATTAATGGACATGCTGCACCTCAGAAAATCCAAATCCCATAGAGCTACGCTCGAGAGACTTGAACCTCAGCACTGAAATAAATAGGACATGCTGGAGGGACAGATTCATAACCCAGAGGCTCCCTTCACTCTGGAATAAAATCCCAGTCCAGGTTAGGCAGAGTCCCTCATTGACTCTCTTCCAGAGGAATCTTGATGAGTGGATGGGAGATCGTAGGTTTACCCCAGGTATCACTTCTGTGTCACTGTTAGATAGAGGCACAGTATACTAACCTCGAAAAAGGGCATAGCAAAATAAATTTAAAATGGGTGGCGAAAGCCAAACACATTCTGGCTAGGCTTGTAAATGCCCTAGGGCAGATAGCCTAGTATGAACCTATGAACCTATGAAAGCCCATACTGGGCATGCTCACACAGTTAAATACAAGAAAGCCATGTCAGCAAACAACAGTGGACCAGACATATCTGGCAGTTGCAGTTCTCAGGGCAGACACATGTCAGTATGCACCACTCCTGCCTTGTACACACAGTGGATAGGAATACAGACATATATGTAAGGACACCACACTATAATAAGCCAAAGGTAGATGGACATAGATGTGTTGAAGAGGGTGACCATGACAAGGAGCCATCTGGGCCTGTCCCACCCAGCACACAGCCAAAGGGCCCCAAACACATGAGGTGCAGGTGTCACTCACTGCAGATATTAGCCACCAGTATCTGCCAGCATGACGGCATGTTGCACTTACCAGCTGACTGTACAAGGAAGTTATCACCTAGTAGCTGTATACACGTACCTGTGGCATATGACCCCGTGTGTGCCCTCATGTGGCATGTCAACCCCTACATGAATGGGTTATGGCCCATGCACACACCGCCCTCCCCATAGCAGTATCATGACAAGCCTGCTGAGGTCATCTAATGTGAAATACACTTTTGGGGGAGCTGTAGCTTAGCAATCCCCATGGCGAGTCCCATAACTGTGTACTGCTGTACTAATAAACTAGTTAGGTAGTAGTCCTAACCCCAGACTTGGCAACTGTGTGAGTGTGTGTATGTGTGCATGTCTTTGCCTGTGTAGAGAGAAATGCTTTCTAGGATACTCACACTCAGTACAGTTCATATACACAACATTGGCAAGGCTGCAGATGTCACGCACCTAGAAATACACCTCTGGGGAAATTATAGCTCAGTAATCTGTATAGCTTGTCTTGTAACTGCGTACTGCTGTAGTGTGAGAAAGTAGGTAGGTAGGTGTTCTAACCCCAGACCTGGCAAATGTGTGTGTGTGTGTGTCTGACTGTGTAGAGAACAATGCTTTTTAGGACATTCACACCCCATACAATACACATACTTGACTTTGGCAAGGCTGCTGATGTCACTCACCTAGAAATGCACCTCTGGTGAAATCATAGCCCAGTAATCTCTGTAGCGTGTCTTGTAACTGTGTCCTGTTGCAGTGAGATAAAATGGTTAGATAGGTGTTCTAACCCCAGACCTGGTGAATGTGTGTGTGTGTGTCTGACTGCGTAAAAAAGCAATGCTTTTTAAGCCACTCACACCCCGTACAACACACATACTTGACTTTGACAAGGCTGCTGATGTCACTCACCTAGAAATACACCTCTGGGGAAATCATAACCCAGTAATGTCCATAGCGTGTCTTGTAACTGTACTGCTATAATGTACTAAAGTATTTAGGTAGGTGTTCTAACCTCAGACCTGGTGAATGTGTGTGTGTCTGACTACATAGAAAACAATGCTTTTTAGGCCACTCGCACCCTGTATAATACACATACTCAACTTTGGAAGGCTGCTGATATCACTCACCTACAAATACACCTCTGAGGAAATCATAGCCCTGTAATCTCCATAGCACGTCTTGTAACTGCGTACTGCTGTAGTGTGATAAAGTAGTGAGGTAGGTATTCTTACCCCAGACCTGGCAACTGTGTGTGTGTGTGTGTCTGACTGTGTAGAGATCAATGTTTTTAGGCCACTCACACCCCGTACAATACACATACTTGACTTTTGCAAGGCTGCTGATGTCACTCACTTAGAAATACACCTGTGGGAAAGTCATAGCCCAGTAATCTCTGGAGGGCGTCCTGTAACTGCGTACTGCTGTAGTGTGATTTAGAACTGTGGTAGGGTTCCATCTCCACCCATGGCAGTTCTGGATGTTTTGTGTGTGTTGCAATGTCTGTGTATGGAGCAATGCATCATAGGCTACTCACTCACAGTACATTTCAAATGCCCTTCATTGCCAATCCTGCTGATGTCATTCGTTGTGAAGTAAAACTTTGGGGAGCAATTTCTTTAGTAATCCCTGTGGTGTGGCCTATAACAGCTTTATGCTGTAGTGTGATATAGACCTCGGTCAGGGGTTCTATACCCACACATGTCAGTTGTGGATGTTTTGTGTGTGTCTCACTGTCTGTGTAGGGAGTCATGCATTTTAGGCTAGTCACTTGCAGTACAGTTGAAATACCCTACTTTGGTAATCCTGCTGATGCCATTCACTGTAAAATACACCTTTGTGGAAATAGTACTCCAGTTATGTCCGTGGTGCGTACTATAACTGCGTAGTGTTATAGTGTAATAAAGTCGTTAGGTAGGAGTTCTACTCCCAGACATAACAGGTGTGTGTGTTTGTAACTTGTATCCTGTGTAGAGGTGAGTGTGGACAATGTGGAGGGTGTTTTGCTAATTTCTTTTATGGTGGCCCTACTATATATCACAATGTCAACCATACAGGGATAACAGACATAAATTAGCTGGGATGCTGGGGTGCAAAGCTATACCCATACATGTGACATCAAGGCCAGCCAATCCAAGTTAGCAACCCCACTATTACCCAGAGCACACACGCAACCCATGTGTCATATGAACACACATGCCTAGGCATCAGCCAATATGTGGGTAGTACACTGCATATTGGCCACTGATAGTAGCTATGCAGTGATAGCAGTTGGCTACAGAGGGCATGTCACCCTGCCCATCTGTCCAATATGCATGTACATGCAGACAGTGCACCTCTACCATGTTCCCCAATGGACACCTGCACCACCTGTGGCTCCTTCACATGTGACTCACAATGGACATACCATGTCTGACAACATGTCCTGTATGAACAGATGACACTGACATCAGGGAATGCTGTTGGCATGTCATCAATGTAGGTGAAGGGTAAACCTGCTGCCCATTACCAGTTCCTGCCACAGGTGGGCAAGACTGGCACATCTGATGATAATCTGTGTTCACAACATGGGCCAGACACTCCAGGTACAGTTCCACATGTCACTGTACATGCATGTGGGAGGTGTGCACATCCCAAACACCATCCATGTCATGGACTAAGGAACACATACATGGCATGTGGTGTACAGCATTGGCCACACACAATAGTCACCCAGGTGGCTGAATGGGGGATGCAATACACACCTGTTTGGGCAAATGCAGTAACTACAGGTCTGAGCCACAATGCAGACCATTGTCATGTGGCCTGATGCCAAAGTATACCCATCACCTACCCTTTTACAGCCTGCTGGCACAGTTGACCACCATACACCCATGTAGACATGCACCCATGCATGTCAGAACTGGCACCCTGTGTGTTCATGTGTGTGTGTTGTATGGTGCGTATGTCCACATCCACACTCACTACAACCCCCCAGGGTATACTGAAGCATGCTGTCTAATGTCTGACATCTTCTCATACTCTTTGCCCATATGGCCTCCGTATGACCCGTGTGGTGCATGTGATACCTGCACATTGATGTGTTGTGGCAATTCCACTAGTGATGAGTTGCACTCCTGGCCCTGCCAAGTGTGTCAATGTGTGTGCATCCCTGTGTGAGTGTGTCTGTGTTGATGCTGGCACCTGTTCATGCAGATAGGCACATGTACGACACCAACAGTATACCTACTGTATCCCTGTTGCAGATGTCACTCACCCTCACATATATGTTCTGAGTGCTCTTCATCAGGTAACCCATGTGGTGCATCCAATAACTGCATCAAACTGTGATAGCACTACATAGTTGTCAGGGGTTTGATACCCTGTGCTGGTAGGTGTGTGACGCAAACATTCTTCAGTTTTACACTCTCACCCCTCCCTGACATGTATTTGCCTCTGTCTGCCTCCCCCACTCCCTCTCTGTTGGATGTGGAGACCCACACCTGCCGTGATGCTCATGATCGGCTGATGGGCTCTGCACAAATTGCAGCCCTCCCCAGCTGATTGCATGTAGAACAGCTGTGGTAACAACCCCATAGCCAATTACATGGAAACACACTCCAATACCTAGGAACATCATGGTGGTGTTGGGCTTTTACAGTCACTGTGAGCAGGAACTAGATCTGTTGTTTGGCAAACAGCATCTCGGATGGATTGGGGTTTACCTCTAACAACATACACTGTCGAAAGAGGGCAACAAACAGGAGGGGGATGTGCTTGACCTGACTACAGCCTGTAAGTGCAGCTATACTGCATTTGGAGTAATGTTGGTTTAACAGTGTTTGTCTGGATATGCCTGTCATACATGTAGTAATACCTGCCATGTCAATTCCATGTATATGAGGTATCCCCATCTGCATGGTCATCTGCAGACTGGACAGTGTTGTGCCTTTGGTTTCATGTGTTAGCCACAGTGCATTTCTCTGTGGAATGCAGACGGTAGTGTGAGGATTGGAGTCTGTAGATGTTGAAGGCTGTGACAGTTACTGACTTCATATCACTCATAGGACATATGTTGCAACAAACACCATTACAATGGAAAATATACAAGGTTATCACAGCAACATGTCTATACTGGCCCTGTGTATGTGCTGTCAGCCACACCACTGTCAACGTTTGTACACATGGCATGCATGAAGTGATGCATATGTGCTGTACACCATAAATAGTGTCACCTTATCTGATAACAAGCCAGTGATATATCAGATTTCTACACGTCATGTACAGTAGGGGTTAAATTTCATGACATAAGCTGGACATTCTGTGGATGTTTGTACAGTACTGAGGTCTGTGTAGTGATGGTGAATGTTGGCACTGTGTGTATTGTTAATATGTACTTTAGCCTGTGTACAGACTGTGGTAGATGTCATTGTCCTAGCTCCCTTCTATCAGATGTTACATGCTGCCCCACTGTATGGTACCATTTTGCCATACATGTTTGTAGGGCCATACACACACACATGTCCCATACCACAGACAGCCATCAGACCAAACTGTGTAGCAGCCCAGTATATGTAGGGACATTCTGTGAGCGGAACATATGAGGATGGTGTAGAACAGACAGTCCATATACTGTAATATTATGCTAGCTTACCATATGTGACTGTGTTCACATTGGTTGTGGTTATGCACTGTCACACAGGTGTATCTTACCCTGTGCTGTGACATGGCTGTTGAGCCTGCTATATATGCAGGTACATATGTATTCCCCCATACAAGATGTAGGCCAGTGTTGAGCCAGTCTGCTTGTAACCTGCACAGTGCATTGTTACATGCTTAGCAGCTTAGTGTACTTAACCAGTGGGATGTCATGTGCAGATACTTGCCAGATGTACTGCTACCGGGCCTCCCTTAAATGTCATGTATGTCAGACAGAGCAGTGGGATGCTGTACAGATGTATGTCAATATCTAGTGGGTAGTATGTGCCCATGGCACCCCTATACCGGCAGTCATTATGTGTCAGGCCAGACAAGAGTGTGTGAATCCAATACCTATGATGCCAAATGAATACCAGTCGTTATGTGTTATACCCATCTACATGGCTGTCTACATCCATATTGTCAGGCCTGGTACACATGTAGTGTACCTTGGAATGCAGTCTGTCTGCATAGCTCACTACTGTGGGCCTAACCTCTTGCTGGGCAGAGGTATGCCTATCATGTGTTGTCCGTCCACCACACAAGCCCTGTGTCAGATGTGACACTGGCAGTGTCTGTGTTGCATGCTACCAGTACATTGCTACATCCATGTCTATATCTAACCTCAATTCCCTGACTAAGGGTATGTTGCAGACTATCCTGTAACACCAGCACCTTGCTTAGTGTATGGAAACAGTGTTCCACATATATGCCTGTGTTCCAGCCTCTGTTCCCCATCTACATACCAAGCTGTGCACATTTGTCATGCTGTTGGGGGGGGTTGTTCTGTAGTGGGCTGTGAGTATATCACACTGCCATTGCTGCCATTAGTACACTGCTGTTGTATCCCCCACACATACACTGGGGCTGGGGCCATAAATGTGTGGGCATCACCTACACAAAACATGTGTGCCCTTATGCACTGCAGATGCAAGTGTATGTAACAGTGGTATATGGTCTTGTATTATAGAGTCCAGGTGGGGAGCACCATAAATGACCTAGGCTGTTACAAATGTGGGGGCATCAGAGGTGAGCTGCCACAAGGTATGTGGATGTACAGTACCGTACACTCCACCTATATTGCAATTACTTACATGACTTGGGGTACTGCAAGCCTACTGCCTACTGCAGTACAGACTGTTCTGTGCATTATGCCTTGTTAAGTTCCGGGTACAACCCATAGGATCACAAAATGTCTTTACCTCCTACGGAGTTTGTACAGAGTGTAGATAGAGGCTTCTGAACTACACACCTGCAGTACATACTGTTGATTGTGTGGTACCCTGTGGCCTAGTCTGTCAGCACTATTGTACATTCTGAAGGGCTTGGCTTGGACTGCAAAAGTTGTGAACCTTTCCAGACTACTGTATAAGTGTAACTGTTTCACAGTTGCAGTACTCCATTTATATGGTTGTCAGTATTTGAATAGCTATATGATATGGCATATAGGACCATTATGGTACACAATTAAAGGAGTCCCATTTCTACAAACCTGTGTGTGGTGTCTTTCCTATGACATTTCTATGGGTATATGTTGCAGGCAATGATTGACATTAGTATGCTTAGCCCATACAGTGTCCAGTTGTTCAGGTGTTAACTGTAGGCATACTGGCTGTTCCATATTTTGTGCATCTCCTATATACGTATCTTACTGTACATATACCTGCATGTGTATGTGCAGTCACATGTATATATATATATATATATATATATATATATATATATATATATATATGTGTGTGTATATCTGTATCAGCATATATGTGTATCTGTATCTTGGGGACGTTGCCGGCTTCCACATATTACATGTCCTGTGGAAGGCAGACTGTACTTGATAGTTTATTGCAGGGTGCAGGTGTTTGGCTGTGGGGGGATGCCTATTCGTACAAGACGTATAGTGTGTGGGGCCTCTCAACCCCATTAACGGTGCATGTGGACATAGGTGTATTTGTTATTCTGCAATTGTTATCTACAGATGTATGGCCATATATACCTATATAGATATATTTATCTGCTAACAGATATATAGGTATATGTGCATAGATAGCGATATATATATATGTATATAGAGTTAGTAAAACAACATATATATTTGAATACATGTGTATCTATACATATATGGGTATGTTGTGTCTTTTAAGGTTGCACTATAGTTACACACGCAGACATCTAGATGCTGGTATGCATTCTCTGCACTGTTGCATGACGGGACTGGCTGATATGTTTCTGAAACATTGCATATCTGTGTACCTGTCATGGCTTAGTGGTACATCAGTTTGTCTAGCGTGTGCAGGCTCCTTGGTTTGAGTCTTGCCAGAGTTGTTTAATTTGTTGCTGGCCAGAACACAGCCTGTTGGATAGAGAGTGATTAAGGCACCGTAAAGCAGTTGTAAGCAGGTTTGTGTGTTCTGCCCAGCAACAAAATAAACAGGTCCTGCAAGGCTCGTAACCAGGACCCTGCACATCATACACAAAGTGATTTACCACTAAGCCATAGCAGATATGCATAATCATGATGTTTCCACATACATATCATCCAGCCCAGGTATACAACACTACAGGGAATGTATTCCACCATGTAGATGTATTTGTGTGTGTGTGTGTGTGTATATATATATATATATATATATATATATATATATATATATATATATATATATATATATATATATATATTCATCATTGAATGGATATAACATATCTATTTATGTAGTTTATATATATATATATATATATATATATATATATATATATATATATATATATATATATATATATATATATATAAGCCAATATATACATAGATACGCATACAGCCATCTATATATATGTATATATCCACATGTCCACATATGGACAGCACTAGGAATGCATATATGTCATCATATATATGGCTCACCTTTCAAAGGGAGAAATCCATGTGTCCAGAAGCTGGTAGGCCTAAAGTCTGTTCTCAGCATTGCACAATCCTGCAATACATGTATAGAATGTGCAATGTGCGAATGTCAGTATACATTCGCTCATTGCAGATTAGACAATTTTGTTGCGGATGCCACTATAGTGGGGATGGGGAATAATTGCCTATCCCCACTGTAGTGCACACTAGGAGTTCGTATATCACAGTAGAGGGTTGTGGGGGGCACAGCCCCCAGAGGGGGGTGCAGGGAGTCATGCCCCCTGCCATTACGACATGTATTCCAACTTGCAGTTTGAGTGTCAGCGAAGGTGCCTTTAGAACTGCAGTTCTCTTAACTGTGGTGCAGTAAGAAATGATGGGTTAGTCCTTTTGGTTTGCAGAAAGGGCCATTCAAAGTAATGATTTTCCCCCTGTCAAAGGTGAACACATATATATCAGTATAGGCATATATGGACATACATCTGTAGATGGAACTGGGAACGTAACCACAACATATATGTCCACATGCACCATTGATGGGTTTGAGAGACCCAAACAACGTACATCTGGCATGGATAGGTATCCCCCCCTAGCCAAATATGTCTGGCCTGCAATACAATACTAACCTTAGCAGATCCCATAAGCAGGATCCTACACGACAAGGGCAGTACATGTTAACAGTACTCCATCCCACCTGTAGGATGTAAGGCTGGCATTACTAACATATCATGCAGTACCGTCAAGTGACATGTCATGCTTGGGGGAACCCCCTGGGCAGGTGCAGTAAATAGCTGGGAACCCTCAAACAATACAATAGCCCTACACCTGACAATGGTTTCACTAGTGTTGGCAAGGACATCTAGAAACCCACCATGTCAGCTGGGAACTACCACCAGGTAGCCTGATGACCGTGGTCTGCAGGGACATGGAACATACCAACAATGAACCCATGGCCAATGTAACTGGTTATCTCAACACACGGGACCTCGCCAATGTTGGACTTGTCAAAGGCAGAGAATACAACCTGACCTGGTATAACTCCTTAACCCAATCATGACAGGTGTAGATGAGGGTTAGGAGGTGCACAATACCTATGTAGATAATAGCAGGTTTTTGTACACCATACCTCTTGTAGGAATGTGTGTAGTTGTTACAGGATCTACCTTCGTTCACAGGATATGTTTCCACCAGGACTTCTTGGCATATGCCAACATACCACAGGTGCCATCCCGTGGGCATACAGTCCTTCACAAGTCATAGATGTGTCAATGCCCTCCTCCACACTGTTGCAGCACTACTGGAGTTACTATAACTCACTGGGTGTGGCTGTTGTGGACATGACTGCCATAATTGCAGTTACTGTTGCATCTATCCCCCCACCTAGCTATCTGTAATACTGTACAGTGTATGTAATCAGGTTATTAGTTGTTGTCTACACCATTCACAGTAGTTGAGCTCCTCACACCCTCCTAAGGGTAGGGCTATACCACCAGCATTGGCACACACATGTTACTTAGGTGAGGATCGCAGTAGAGTGGGGAGAGGGACAAACACCCTGCTGTTAGCATGTTCATTGTCATCCACATTGCAGACTGCATATATAGCACTGTGTGGTTGTGCCTATCCTGTCTTGGTGGGATTACATGTGCAGCAGATGTGTTACCTGCATGGGGACATACCTCCATGTGTACAGCCCTGTACCTGTACTGCATCCTAACCAAAGGCACTGTGTGTTGTACCCAGCCATGGCATGTGTACCACCCACTATTCTTACTGGTGTCCACTGTAGAAGGCCTGCTGACACCACTACATCCATCAGCCATGTGGCACATAGACAAACACAACACAATCTGAACAGATACTGGTGACAACAATACAACATTGTTAATTAAAGCTATGATGCATCATGGCTGCACAGCTACACCTTCCAAGATATTAGCATTTCACTTTACTGCTGACAACATGCTATACATCATTCCATTGCTACACTGTTGTACAGTCACCCTGTGCATCAGAACCATGTTAGCTTGTCCCTGCATCGATGTTACGAATGTCAGGCAGTGGCACAGGTATCATCATATGCACAGGGTGTGTTGTTGGTTTGCCAGACGTCTAGGTTGAGCCATACAATTGACAACATGTGTGTGTGTGAGGGGGCTGAGTATTGTTATGGCCCACTGGTGATGTCGTGTGTGCAGGTATGTGGTTGCCCTAGGTTCATTGTTTATGTGTGTGTGACTGCAAGCACACAGTTCCTCCATGTGGCTGCCCTATACAGGGAATTGTGGGACAGCTGCAGACCTGGCAGGGTTTGCAGTTCACCGTCTCTGGCCATGGACATGGGACCTGTGCCTGGCAGGGGTGCAACAGGCAGTATCAGGTACAGAGCCAGACAGAGTACTGTCCCCTGAGTTTGACAGACATCCACTGGATCCAGGTCCCTCCTGGGACTGGCCAGGGCCATGTGCACGTGGTCTGCTATGACAGGTTGTGGACAGCCCCCCTTACAGTGCTGGGGCTGGTACTGCCACTACAGGAGTGGCTGTGACTGTTTGGATGTCCACAGCAACCTCCAGCTGCTGGTGTTGCTGGCATATGTCCATGTGGCTGTCGCAACCGACCCACCCTGTCCTGACACATGGACATGACATTTTGGATGAGTTCCAATCTTTCACCCCACCATCTAGCCATGATCTCGGTGTAATTATGGATGCCACCTGCTAGGTCACGGATGCTGTCAGTTACAGAGGTGTGATGAGCCCTCTGCAACCTTAGACCCTGCCTGGTGTACCGTTCCATTTGTGCCTGTGCCTCCATGACAGCCTGGAACTTGCATGTGGTTGAAATAGATGTTGCACGTCTGCCAGGGGCATGATGACCAGCAGTATTCTTATGAGCACCCCTGCACATCTGCCTATGTGATACCCCACCAGCCATCTGGCTATAGCTGCTGTGTCTTGACACATGTGCCACAGATACCACACTGTCCTGGCCCATGCCAACCATAGGCTGTCCCTAAGCTAGGGCCAATGGTGATGAGGTGTGTAGAGGCAGTGTGACTGTGTGCATGGATGGTGTGGATACATGTGGGTTGTCAATTGGTGGCCCAGCTGCAGCCCCTGATGACCCTTCCTGTGCCTCAACACACCTATCTTCATGGCCACTGTCTGTAACAGTAACATCAGATTCCCTGCCGGGGGACCCAGCCCCACCATGCCACCTGTAAGGGGAAAACAGGGAACAGACTGTAAGACCTGTACAACACCACTAAACAGTAAATACACACACACACACACACACACACACACACACACACACACACACGTGCAGATATGGCCACACACACAGACATACACACATGCAGTTGACATACATGGCAGCCCATACACTACACCAGACAGCACTTACAGACAGCTCCCACAACACCATAACATACACAATAGCAGGCGATGGTGCAGTACAGTATCACACACATACCTGTAATTACACACATGCCAGCATGCAGGACATGTGGGGCTGAACAGCACGCAGTGCAACTGTAGTCAATCCCTGTTACCAACATTATACATGGCTGTGATGCACGGCTTCTGTTTGTAGGTGATGGCCCTCCTCCTGGAACCCACTGCACCCATGTCCACAGCATTGATGTGCATCTCTTCAGCACTCTGGCATGTGCTGTGCACCATACCTCACGGATGTACAAACTATTGCAGAATGTGTCTCTGTGTGTCAGGTGTGTTTCCACTGCTGCTTACAGTCTCTGTGTATTCCTGGATCACGTGTGGACACGTGTTTAGTGACTGCTTGATGTGTATTCAAATATGTCATCATTAGTGGTGCATGTATGAGTTATAGATTACCATTAGACCAACCAGAGAGACCTTGTACTGTACCTATGGTGAGTGTAGAGACCATTATTGACCATGATTGGGCCCTGGCTGATGTTGCCTGTGGTACACATAGGTTCATAGGTGAGTACTGGTCTATTTGTCCTGGGGCCTACATACACCTAGCCACAGGAGTTCCCTGCCATGCACCACCCACTAATGTTATTCCCCTGTGCCCCTGTCAGGCTGTGGCACACACACATACTACTCAGGGTGTAGTCCCCATTCCCCATCCAATTGCCAAGTGTTTCTGTCAAGAGGGGCAATGAGTAGCATTGCCTGACATGTATGGGTAGTCCATTCCAGAGTGTGGTGATTCCCCAGGACAGGGCCCTATCCATCCAGTATGTTCTGTGTAATGTGTTGATTATGTTTAGGACCCTGGAGCATGTGTTAGCAGAGGGAGTGGGATGTCGTTATATGTAGCATGTTCAACTGCTCTGTGTATGACATAGCTGTGTATGTTGGGCAGATGTCAGCTGTGTCTGGGCAATGTGCACTGGAGTGTAGCCACAGTTGTCTGAGATGGACTGTGTATTGCATGTGTTTGAGGCTGGTAATCCCATTAGTGAGGTGTGTGCTGTGTCAGTGCACATGTGCATGCATTATGGGTAGGTGTGTTAGATGTGTACATGGCCTACACCTTAGCTATGACATGCACAGTGAATTGCCAAGCATAACCTTAAACCATACTCACCGGCATGCGGCCGCTGCCTTGCTGGTATCCCAAAGGTATCTACATTGACATGGGATAGAGTTGATGTCAGTGGCCACAGCTGTGGCATTGCTACAGGGTGGCTGCAATATTACAGTACAACAACAGCTGAAGTCCACAGTACTACAGTTTATGCATTACTGCTTATCGGTACTGCACAGCAACGTACCCCATATCTCACACATGCATGGTCTACCTGTACCAATGCATACACTACAGTAGTCTACTGATATGCCCTGGAACCTTACCTGCATGCTCAATGTGTGGTGTGTGAGTAGCACCCATCTCCATGTATGTATAGGTCTGGAGCTCTTGCGGGCGGCCGGTGCTACCAGGCTGATGAGCATCTCCTCCACTCTGGTGAGGGGGGGATGGATGTTATGGCCCCCCCTGTTGCAAGGTGGTCACCCCGCATGGCAGCGGTACAACGTCGTACTTGCCGGAGCAGGTCACGACAATGGTGGCGGACCTGCTCATAAGTTCGGCTGTGCAATCCCACCTCATTCACCCTGTGGACCACATCAGTCCACGTGGCTGTTCTCTCCTGTTGGTCCATGCTTGTCCATGAGAAGAGAAGATGATAGTTGTGGATGATGCTGGTGATAATGATCACCTCCTCAGCAGCACTGTATGCGGGATTTCTAGGGTATGCCATACTCCCTGAAAGACATAATGATGGAAATATGTCTAAGCAACTCATATGTCAAGTTTACCATAATACAATACACATATCAGTCTCCCGCCACCATATCAGCTCCAACATAATGTTCACACCACGCTAGTGGTATGTGTCCGGTATGTGTACCATTGGACCATATATTGTATTGTACAACACTTTCTGCTATGTGTTTCGAGACATGCTCCCTGTGGGGACACTAGTGTTGCAGGGCTGTTACAGGGTATTTCACCTGCATGCCATTGTCACTGCCAATATGTTTCCACATATGCATGTGATAGGCCTGCTATGTGATTGCTACACATCTGCCATTCTGTAGTATTGGGAATATCTATGCATGCTTTTGGACATGTTCTGGGATTGTGTGGACTATTACAGCCCACAAATGTTCCATGACAGTTACACACCAGTATGTGTAGGGGTTATATGCCAGCAGGAACACCACTCCAACCTAATGTGAACATGTTACCAGTCCACATCACATCCATGACCCACCATGGAACCTCATTATCTACTGTTCCATCACTACCTTCATGTGGAACCACCTCAGGGGATGGTGTCCCCCACCATGGAGCACACACAGACATGTGTCTGTCACCCAGGTAGGTCGTGGGTATTGGGCATAGGGAGGTCCACAGTGACATGGGGTATGTGCTACATCACCTGGAGGCATGCAGTATACATACACAATGTTCAATATGCATGTCCCTCCTGCGCAGCGCACAGCCCAGTCACCTCTATGTCCATGTAGATGCTGTTGTGACTGTCCATGGGTAGGCACCATGTTCCCTTTGTTCCCATGTAGGGGCTCAATGGCCTCCACATTCCAAATGTAGCTACCCATCCACAGTGTTTAACCACCACATGTGTCATATACCAGTCCTGTATGCTGTCTTGTTTGACACCCAACCAGACCTACATACCAATATGTGCCTAATACCCTTCACCAACATATATATCCCACCATCCCATACAATTGCAATGTGTTCCCAACATGGGTTACACAGCTCACTCCACACTCCATCTTGCAGCAATGTACTGGTGTGTAGGTATGTTGTGTATTGATCTGTGATGTTCTCTCACACATGTCATGGCAGGGGAAATGTATTGATATGTATATATATATATATATAGTTTTATATCTATCTCTCTCTCTCTCTCTATATATATATATATATATATATATATTTATATATATAGATATATAAATATATATATCTATATATATATATATATATATATATATATATATATATATATATATATATATCGACATACACACACATATATCTGTCTGTATACACACAAATATATATATATATATATATATATATATGCATATGTATATATATACATATGTGTAGATATCATTTTGTGTTGTTTATATACCTATATAAATATATAACTGTCCGAGGTTCTGTACACATACACAGCTGTGAATATGTATCACACATATATGTATCTGTATGTGGGGTGCATACGAACATCTGGACCACACTCATGTACCCTCTTTACTTCACAGCTGAACTGTTCTGCCTTGCTGCAACACAGACAGGTGTCACATGTGAACACAGACTAACATTAGGGGGGTATATATGGTGACACACCTTAGATAAGCATATTATACTGCTATGGCAGTTGGGCATACTATGCTACACTTTAACATGACCTACCTGCAGGTGGTGTGATCTCTAACCCATGTGTCTATCATGGTGGTATTAGTACCCCCACCAGCCATTGGCCACAGTAATTTACAGAATACAGATATCATGGGTAACATCTTTGCCATTCACTGCTGGTCTGCACATTTGACAGGTATGTCCCACTGCCCACAGGGATTGATACTACTGTCCCGTGCAGTTGTTGAGCACAACATCATTACAGGAACAAGTACCGATGGCACATATACATCCTTTCACAGTATACATCCTGTTATTCTATGCCATTTACTACATTCCAGTAAATGCATATCTGTTTCACATACCTGAGAAAATGAAACAAAACACACACTCTGATCTAACTTGAACCACTCACTGCAGTTTATTGTAAAGCGCTTTTCGTCAACACTAATGGAAAACTTCTTCAGACAACAAGGTACAACAAAGCACTCCTTTTAAAACTAAAAGGGCGGCAACATTAACAATGAACTCATTACCCTAATTACTCAAAAGAATCAATCAATTAGAAAACATAAAATTCCTGTTACAGACTTGACACTCAACAAAAATTCTGAATAGAAAACGTTAAACCAAATTTATACTTTTCTTACTAAAACAGCAATCTTATTAAAAATACTCATATATACTACTGTGTATAACAATAATGAATAAATAAATAAGTAAATAAGTAAACACTTTAAAATGGACATTGTGTTCCTGTGCAAAACAAGGCAAAAATTACCAAACAACTGTAACTGCCTAAAAGACAAGAAGCTGTTAGTAATTGGTTGTTTGGGACCATTCCTAGCTCTTTTGTAGTTCACTGCTTAAAATCCGCCTCTGGGCGTTTTTTTCTGGCTATACTGCTCAGACAAGCTCCACGTGGGTTTACAGAGTGGTCCTAGCAGCAAGGAACTCGAAAAAGCAACTACCTTCTGGATTTAAGTATCTTTGCTTTTTTTTCACTGAAAATAGCTTCTGCTGCTTACTTTAAACTAGCCTGAACTGTTTTTTTACTGATTACTGCATTTATTTTAAAAATTGCACTTAAAGTTACATTTAGTCGAAAGTTTGCTTGTTTGTTTGTTTAATTGAACTGTGGAGGCTGCCCACTAAAGTGTGCTAGCCTGTGTAACTAATTTATCACTGTCTCTGCATTTTCTGTGTATTTCTGCAAAAAAAAAAAAAAAAATAATCCTTGTTTTCCCGCCATTTTCGACTAGTTTAGACCAGTATACAGGCATTGCTGTATTCTGGGCTGTGGTGTAGTTCCTGTGTTGTCCATTACCTTACTTGGATAAAAGGAAGTTTCTTTGCTCACCAGTGGGAGTGGGGAGCCTTGAGCAGCCTACCTATCCTTGGGGGAAGTGACCTCAGCACAAGAAGCTGTTAGTAATTGGTTGTTTGGGACCATTCCTAGCTCTTTTGTAGTTCACTGCTTAAAATCCGCCTTTGCACGGCCGTGCACATAGCGCAGCGCCAGTTAAACAAGGTTAAACTTGGTTAAACTTTTTCTGGCTCCGCCAAGTCTGCTCTTCAATTTTTCCCTTAGAACTGTTTTACTTGCAATCTAAACAGCCTATACTCTATCTGAAAAGCTCAGCACTTGCTCCTAAAGCATTTTGTATACAGGTAAAGCACTCTTAAACAAACGAAAAGTACTTCATTCACCTAAATTCTGTTGAGTACCCATTTCCCTATAGGTCCTTTCTGACTCAGTTACACAGCAATCTTTTTCACTATTTCTAGCATGTCGAAAGGTCAGTTGCTAGCGTCCTCTCCTGTTCAGCTGGTGAATCTGGGAATCTTGAGGCAATGTTACAATTGCCTCATGTACACAGACAACCCTCTCCTCCTCCCAACAAATACAAATATATGCGAGAGATGCAACTATATAGCCAAACTGGAGGCTGAGCTCTCTCAATTCAGTACTGGCAAGACCAGTCAGGAGGAGAAGGTAACCACGCACACCACAAACCCAGTCTCACATAGAACTATCACAACTGCAAACCAAACACATAAACACACAAAAACATACTCGGAGGCACTGATTAAAAATCTACCAAAACAACAGAGGCCTCCAAAGCAGACACCCAAGCAACCACCACCTCAAGACATAGCAAATGCAACACATAGTTCACAAAGTCAGTGTGCTAAACAGTCACAGCCCTTAAGGCCAAACAACATGCCAGACACACTTGAAATAGGTGACTCCATAGTCAGGCACACTGACGTCCCGCTCACCAGACTGAACAAGGAGAGGGTCACAGTAAGCTGCCTGTCGGGAGCTAGAATCCGCCACATAACACAAGCACTCAGGTCACTCCACAGCAAGTACAAATATGACTCAGTCATTGTACATGCAGGTGTGAACGACCTGAGACGTACCTCCCTGGACTACATGAAAAGAGACATAGAGGAGCTCTCTGATTATGTAGCCCAGGCCGGTATGACCCTGACCCTGAGCAGCATCTTACCCTCACCAAGAATGATGCCACAGTACAAAGACAAAATGATCAGTTTTAAAAATTGGCTTAATTACTGGTGTCATTCTAAGGGGATCCAGTGTCTGTCTGCTTGGGATGACATGCTTGACAAGCCACGCTGCTTCGTAAGGGATGGTTTGCACCTGTCACCCCTGGGCTTCCGGATATTGGCCAAGGCTCTTGCCACCCCCATAGTGCCTTTTTTAGGCAAGGCTCAAATGACAAACCTACCTCCCTAGAAAACACAAGTGGAAAAAAACTAAGGGTAATGCTGCTCAATGCCAGAAGTCTAAACCTCAAGATGCACGCCCTCGAAGCCCTCCTCAGTATGGAGAACATCGATGTCTGTGTAGTGACTGAAACCTGGTTCAAGGCTCCTGAGAGCACCCCAGCACTGTCAGGTTTTACCTCATATCATGCTTTCTGGCCCCAAAACTTGGACAGAACCACAAAAGGAGGGGGAGTATCCATTTTCATCAAAGATACCCACACCTCCAGGTTAGTGGCAACGCACGAAGCATCGGAGACTATCCAGGTGCAACTAACCATAGGCAAAACTGCCTTACAGTTTGTAGCATGCTGCAGACCACCCTCTCAAACTCAGGAACCCCACACAGCCTTCCTGAAGACACTGGAGAGTATGAATGTCTCTCCAAATACCATCATTTTGGGAGAATTCAACTACCCAAACATAGACTGGGAACATTACTCAAGCCCCAACACTCTAGCCCAAAGGTTCTTAGAATTCATAAACTCAAATGCAATGGAACAACTAGTCACCATTCCCACAAGAGGAGACAATATACTAGACCTGATCATCACAAACATGGGGACAAAATGCTCCACACCGAAGTACATCCCTCTTTGGTAAGATCAGACCATAAATTAATCTCACTGGAAATCCACATCCCCCCACCCCTGCACAAAAGACCACAGTGAAGAACTTCTCAAAAGCAAACTTCACACTTCTTAAGACTGAAGTGGTATCTTTCAAGGCCCCTGGGCCAGTGGAAACCACAACCCACACTGCTGATTCCTTTGCAAATGCCTTCTATGGGCACCTTCAAGAATGCATGGATCATGCAATCCCAAATAAAACCAAGACCCATTCCCCCAAAGGCAGGCGACCGGTCTGGTGGACCCCAGCCATAAACAAACTTTACAAAAGAAGGAGGAAGCTACTACATGACAGAGCAAAATCCCTAAAAGGAAAGGCATCTCTGATCAGTACTAGCAAAAAACTACAATCACTCATAAAATCACCCAAGGCCAACTTTGAGAGAAAAATCACAAATGACACAAAAGACAATCACAAGGCCTTCTTTAGCTATGTTAGAAACCTGGGTGGAAACTCCCAGATATGCTCAGAGTTAGTCCAAAATGACACAAAATACACTGAACCCACTGACATTGCCAACATTCTGGCAGACAGGTTCAGTGCAAATTTCTCCTCCCCCTCCCCCCCAAAAGGAGAAATAACTATCCCAGCAGAGTGTAGCCTCCCTAACATCTCAGATGCCCAGGTGAGAGCCGCCCTCTCTAAAGCTAAAAACACAACATCAATGGGACCGGATGGTGTCCCGGGCTGTGTACTACATGAACTCCAAGAGGAACTAAACACACACATAAGGCTGCTGTTTAATCTTAGCCTTACCACAGGATACGTACCCAAAGAGTGGCGTACGGCAACAGTGGTCCCACTTCACAAAGGCGGTGCTTCTACGGACCCTGGAAATTACCGCCCCATAAGCCTGACGAGCCTGGTCTGCAAAGCTATGGAGAGGATCATTATGGAACTCATAAACAAAGACATTGGGGACCTACAGACATTGGATCCTACCCAATTTGGCTTTGTCAAGGGCAGAACCTGCCTTCTGAACTTGGTCGACTTTTTTGAAACAGTCACTAAGGCCATTGATGAGGGTAAGGCAGTTCACACAGCCTACCTTGACCTTGCAAAAGCCTTTGACACAATACCCCACTCGGGCATCATAGACAAACTCACCAGCTTAAATGTAAACCCATATGTCACAAGATGGGTTGCAAACTGGCTCAAGGACAGAACCCACAGGGTCAGAGTTGCTGGAGCTATGTCAGACTCTAAGCCAGTCACAAGCAGTGTCCCACAGGGCTCAGTCCTGGGACCCCTCTTGTTCGGCATTTATTTTTCCGAGGTACAGGCACACATAGGAGGATTGTGGCTGACAAAGTTCGCAGATGACTGCAAACTGGGCGCCATAATTGATACTCCAGCGGACACAAACATCCTTCAGAGAGGCCTCATAGAAATGGATAATTGGTGCCAGAGCCATGGCCTTAAGCTAAACACCAAAAAATGTATAGTGATACCCTTTGGGAAAAACAAGGTACCGACAAATTACCACATAGGCGGTAATCCATTAAGTACGGAAGAGGTAATCAGGGACCTAGGGACCCAGGTTGACAGTAACCTCTCATTTGACACTCACATTGCCAAAGTGGTTAGGAAGACCTTCTATATTGCCCACCTTATCATGAAGGGTTTCACATCTAGATCAAGAGAGGTCATTGTGCCCCTGTACTCTTCTCTTATCAGGCCAATGATTGAGTACAATGCCCCATTTGGGATGTATCTCACCCGACACCTGCAGCAGTTGGAAAGACCCCAAAAGTTCCTCACCAAGAGGATTAAGGGTCTTAAACATATGTCATATGCTGCCCGACTGAAAAACTCCAGCTCTATTCAGTCGCATACCGCCTACTCAGAGGTGATCTGTGCCTGACGTACAAGGCCATGTCCAATCCTGAATTAATGGACATGCTCCACCTCAGAAAATCCAAATCCATCAGAGCCACGAGAACAAGTGACTTAAACCTCAACACAGAAATAAATAGAATGTGCTGGAGGGACAGATTCATAACCCAGAGGCTCCCTACACTCTGGAACAGAATCCCAGTCTATGTTAGGCAGAGCCCCTCACTGACTCTATTCAAGAGAAATCTCGACGAGTGGATGGGAGATCGTAGGTTTACCCTGGGGGTCATCTCTTTGTCACTACTAGACAGAGGCATAGTAAACTAAACCCTAAAAGGGCGTAGTATTCTCATCCTAAGGGGTGGTGTAAGCCACATACACTCTGGCTAGGCTTATAAATGCCCTAGGGCAGATAGCCTAGTACGAACCTATGAACCTATGAACCTATGGTCTATAACTTTGAACAAAAATGAATAAGAGGGGTGCTCACTACAGTGTCTAGCCAGAGCGTTAGTGGTGCTTTTTTTCTTAATGTGGTAAACATGTTCGTAAATCCTATCCTTTAGCTTCCTGTCCATTTTTCCTATGTAAAATGCTGAACACATCTAACAGGAAGCTAAGTACACCGCAGATTTGGAATTGCAGTTGTACCTACCTCTGGCTTTATATTCATGCTGGTTTACTGTGAAACTAAACCCTGTAGCAATGTACCTACAATAGTTACATGCTTCACATTTATAAGTTTCTTCAGTCCTAAGAGGCTTCAGACTATTGTTTTCTATAATGTTTTTCAGGTTTCTACCCTTCTTAAAAACAATGACCGGGTAGTCACCTAATTTCTATACTGTGTCCCTCTCAAAGGTCAATACAAAACAATTCCTTTTGAAAATGTTCTTAATTAAGTTTGCCTCCAAACAAAAGGGTGTAATGAAACTCCTCTTAAAACTCACTAATTCCTTAACCATGGAACATTTCTCTGGTGGAATGACGCTAGTCTTAGTTAGGGCCAAACCATCCGACCTTTCTCCCATGTTCAAATCTGTTACCTCAGTAATATGTTCCCTCTTAGTGAGAATTGGACTGAAAGAACCTGCCAACCTTTTGAAGCGGACTTCACTTACTAGCTCATCAATCATCTTCCCTGGTTAACCTCGACTCATGAACATATGTTTCAACAAGGTACAGTCATCTTCAAAGGAAGTATCCTCAGTTGTCATCCTGGCAGCTCTTACCAGCTGTCCTTTGAGGACAGACCTTTTCTGATGGTACGGGTGACAACTTGAATAGTGCAACAATGTGTTCGAGTACGTAGGCTTTCTGTATATTTTAGCCAAGTACCCTTCACCTACAGGATCCCTCTTTAATTCAACATCTAAATAGTTAATGATGTTCTCTCCATAGGTGAAAGTGAATTTCAAAAAAATTGTACTATTGTTCAAAGTTTCCACAAATAGTCGTGCGTCATCCACACTCCCCTCAAACAGGATAAAAATATCATCCAGAAACCTGTTGTAAAGTTTTACCTTCTCGTAAATGTTCTTCTTGAAAATAAACTTACTTTCCCATTTAGCTAGGAACAGGTTGGCGTAGCTCGCCCCACATGGCGAACCCATAGCTACACCTACCACTTGTTTGTATATGTTGTCATTAAAACTAACAAAGTTGTTGTTTAAGATAATATCTAGCAACTCCTGGATTAACCTTATCTCATTACTCTCAGCCTCATAAAATAACAATTTATTGGTATTGTATTTAGTTCCTACCTCACGAGGGATAGAAAAGTAAAGATCAACAACATCTATTGTTAAGAAAAAAATGTTCTTATGATAAAGAAAATTCTCTAAACTTTTCAAAAAGGCTCAGGAGTCTTTGCAAATGTGTTCTTCTCTGGCTACATACTTTTTTAACAAGTGGTCTACATATTTAGAACATGCATAAGTAATGGACGACCTTGCATTCACTAAAGCTCTCATCAGGGTATCATTGACATTTTTATGGAGCTTAGGTAATCCAAACGTGTGGTATTCTTTGTTTCAAAAACACTAAATAATTGTACACCTCAACACTGATCAAACTTTCAATCAGTAAGTCTCTAAAAAAGGAAAAAACTTTGTTGTGTGCAGTGTTCATTTCATTGAAACTAGATTTTACATAAATCTCACTGTCCAACACTCCCAACATTCTAGTCACATAGTCATCATTGTTCATAATCACCAGTCCACCGCCTTTTTCTGGTTTCAAAATTCGAACTAGTAAAGATTTAACAGAGCTGAGGGCTTCAGCCTCATTTTTGGTAATGTTCACCGTGTCATGTTTCTTAACACCCTTATGTAAGTTTCTTAAATCGAACTCGCACGTATGTTCAAACACAGATAAGGAAAGACAAATAGGTGGGTTGTAAGTACTAGCCACCCTTAAAGGACCAACATTGACAACTTTGTCACCAAATATTAGAGCCAAGTTCAGCTTCCGAATGTAAAGTTTTAAGCCTATCAGAACCCCTGCCAAATTAAAATGGTCAGCAGGTACAAAAGTCAACCCCTTACTGAAAAGCTCACACAGTTCAAGGTTGAAGGTAAAACTAGAAAAATTGTGCACTTTAAAGTCACTACTTTGGTTCAACAACATAAATGGATCACTAGTTACCTGCTGAATTTGTGGTTCTCTTTTCTGTCCCTCATGTTGTACTTCCGTTGGTGATTTTGGCCTCAGTTGGAAAAATAATTGTTCAGTTCATTACCATTAAATTGACCATTACTGGCTCTATTGTTGACCGGGTGGCTTTCTGTGATATTGTCACTCCAAATACCATCAAAGAAATCAAGATCGTTAACCCCTGGACCTACCCCTATGGGGAGCTTAACAACAGAATCGGTGTCCATGCTGTTATGGTTAACATTCTGAGTAATTGCTTGACCAAAAATATTTTTACCCTGAGAAGGTGGTTGTTTCGGGTAAGCCACCCCATTCTTATAGTCACTTATGTCTCTCCTTAACTTTTTAAATTTCACTTCAGCATTTTTACTCAACTGTTGTTCAATTGAGGAAAACACCCTCTTGTAGTCGTAGTGGTACCTTACAATATCAGGGTGTATTTTTATGGCCTGGTTCAACTCTGTAATATCTTTAGATAAGCAGTCTGTCTATGTTAATAGAATAATGCTTGCACATAGTATCCATTAGCTCAGTACCATGTTTGTTAAAAAGGTCTATCAACTCGTTGTAAAGGTCAGCCCCCGCTTCCAATCCTGAAGGGTACTGCCAAGACAATAAACCCTTTGGAACTACACCTTGCTTTTTACATTCATCAAAATACTTGATTTCCAGTTGTGATTTCTTTAGCTTAAACATTTTCCGATCAATTTCTTGTAATTTAACTGCCAATGACTCACCTCCTTCAGTCAGGCATTCACCAAGCACATTGGTACTGTTACCTCCAAAAACCGGCTGTGCTTTTAACCACTCAGAACCATTAGGAAGCCCAATAAGCCCCAAGGAGGACTTGGTTGTAGTTTTAAAACATCCAACAAGTTCGCTAGTGCTATTAATCCCAGCAGGAATGTTGCTAGATGATGTGTTAGATCCGTTTAATCCCATTCCACAATTTATGTTGTTTTGAGAATTCGAACCATTTGAAAGCCCTCTTGTAGTGTACAAAGCTGCAGGGACTTTCAGTCTTACTACAGCGCCTGGTTGAGATAAATTATCCATGCGCAAAGATAGAGTGTCAAGCCTTTCATTCATAAGGTGCAGTAGTTGGGTCAGGTTACCAATGTCATTTGTACCAGCAACCGAATTTGTTGATGACATGGCCAGAAACTCAATGGAAGTGTCCAAGCTGTTATCGGTAGCCATGATGCCAAAAACTTGTAAACTCAGAAAAATGACAAAGAAACTTGAGAAAATGAAACAAAACACAGGCTCCAATCTAACTTGAACCAATCACTGTAGTTTATTGTAAAGCGCTTTTCGTCAACACTAATGGAAAACGTCTTCAGACAACAAGGTACAACAAAGCACTCCTTTTAAAACTAAAAGGGCGGCAACATTAGCAATCAACTCATTACCCTAATTACTCAAAGAATCAATCAATTAGAAAACATAAAAATCCTGTTACAGACTTGACACAACAAAAATTCTGAATAGAAAATGTTAAACCAAAATTATACTTTTCTTACTAAAGCAGCAATCTTATTAAAGCAGCAATCTTATTAAAATACTCATATATACTACTGTATATAAAAATAATGAATAAATAAATAAGTGAATAAGGAAATAAGTAAACACTTTAAAATGGACATTGTGTTCCTGTGCAAAACAAGGCAAAAATTACAAAACAACTGTAACTGTCTAAAAGACTGTGTGTGTCAAAGAAAAGGTGAAGAGAAAGTGTCCACCTAAAACATCTTGACGAAAAAAATGTATACGTGAGTGTATGTGTATGTTAAATGTACAAGAAACTGTTAGTAAGTATAATACATTACGATACACATTTCAACTAATGTAGATGACTAATAAGATAAACAGTATTCATTTTTGTTCAAAGTTATAGACCAGGTAGCTTTAGATGGAAAGGGTGGACCTTACCAATTGATATTGGAGAAACATGAATTGGTTTGGCAGCTTAGGTTAAATTTATATACTCTACCTGGCTTAAATTAAGTCACTTCTTTAGCATGCATCCTTAAGTTAAGTTTACTTAGGTGACTTGTTTTTTATAAGAAAATTGTTTTTAACAACACTGTTTTAATTGTTCTTAACAATACTGTTTATCTTATTAGTCATCCACGTTAGTTGAAATGTGTATCGTAATGTATTATACTTACTAACAGTTTCTTGTACATTTAACATACACATGCACACACATATACATTTTTTTCATCAAGATGTTTTAGGTGGACACTTTCTCTTCACCTTTTCTTTGACACACTTAGTCTTTTAGGCAGTTACAGTTGTTTGGTAATTTTGCCTTGTTTTGCACAGGAACACAATGTCCATTTTAAAGTGTTTACTTATTTACTTATTTATTTATTCATTATTGTTATACACAGTAGTATATATGAGTATTTTTAATAAGATTGCTGCTTTAGTAAGAAAAGTATAATTTTGGTTTAACATTTTCTATTCAGAATTTTTGTTGTGTCAAGTCTGTAACAGGATTTTTATGTTTTCTAATTGATTGATTCTTTGAGTAATTAGGGTAATGAGTTGATTGTTAATGTTGCCGCCCTTTTAGTTTTAAAAGGAGTGCTTTGTTGTACCTTGTTGTCTGAAGAAGTTTTCCATTAGTGTTGATGAAAAGCGCTTTACAATAAACTGCAGTGAGTGGTTCAAGTTAGATCAGAGCCTGTGTTTTGTTTCATTTTCTCAAGTTTCTTTGTCGTTTTTCTGGGTTTACAAGTTTTTGGCATCATGGCTACCGATAACAGCTTGGACACTTCCATTGAGTTTCCGGTCCAGTCATCAACAAATTCGGTTGCTGGTACAAATGACATTGGTAACCTGACCCAACTACTGCACCTTATGAATGAAAGGCTTGACACTCTATCTTTGCACATGGACAATTTATCTCAGCCAGGCACTGTAGTAAGACCGAAAGTCCCTGCAGCTTTAAACACTACAAGAGGTCTTTTAAATGGTTCGAGTTCTCAAAACAACGTAAGTTGTGGAGTGGGATTAAATGGATCTAACACATCGTCTAGCAACATTCCTGCTGGGATTAATAGCACTGGCGAACTTGTTGGATATTTTAAAACTACAGCAGAATCCTCCTTGGGGCTTATTGGGCTTCCTAATGGTTCTGAGTGGTTAAAAGCACAGCCGGTTTTTGGAGGTAACAGTACCGATGTGCTTGGTGAACGCCTGGCTGAAGGAGGTGAGTCATTGGCAGTTAAATTACAAGAAATTGATCATAAAATGTTTAAGATAAAGAAATTACAACTGGAAATCAAGTATTTTGATGAATGTAAAAAACAAGGTATAGTTCCGAAGGGTTTACGGTCTTGGCAGTACCCTTCAGGATTGGAAGTGGGGACTGACTTTTACAATGAGTTGATAGACCTTTTTAACAAACATGGTACTGAGCTAATGGATACTATGTGCAAGCATTATTCTATTAACATAGACAGACTGCTTATCTAAAGATATTACAGAGTTGAACCAGGCCATAAAAACACACCCTGATTTTGTAAGGTACCACTACGACTACAAGAGGGTGTTTTCCTCAATTGAACAACAGTTGAGTAAAAATGCTGAAGTGAAATTAAAAAAGTTAAGGAGAGACATAAGTGACTATAAGAATGGGGTGGCTTACCCAAAACTACCACCTTCTCAGGGTAAAAATATTTCTGGTCACCCAATTACTCAGAATGTTAACCATAACAGAATGGACACCAATTCTGTTGTTAAGCTGCCCATAGGGGTAGGTCCAGGGGTTAACGATCTTGATTTCTTTGAAGGTAATTGGAGTGACAATATCATAGAAAGCCACCCGGTCAACAATAGAGCCAGTAATGGCCAATTTAATGGTAATGAACTGAATAATTCTTTTTCCAACCGAGGACAAAACCACCAATAAAGGTACAACATGAGGGGCAGAAAAGAGAACCACAAATTCAACAGGTAACCAGTGATCCAGTTGTGTTGTTGAACCGAAGTGGTGACTTTAAAGTGTACAATTTTTCTAGTTTTACCTTCGACCTTGAACTGTGTGAGCTTTTCAGTAAGGGGTTGACTTTTGTACCCGCTGACCATTTTAATTTGGCAGGGGTTCTGATAGACTTAAAACTTTACATTCAGAAGCTGAACTTGGCTCTAATATTTGGTGACAAAGTTGTCGATGTTGGTCCTTTAAGGGTGGCTAGTACTTACAACCCACATATTTGTCCTTCCTTATCTTTGTTTGAACATATGTGCGAGTTCGATTTAAGAAACTTACATAAGGCTGTTAAGAAACATGACATGGTGAACATTACCAAAAATGAGGCTGAAGCCCTCAGCTCCATTAAATCTTTACCAGTGTGAATTTTGAAACCAGACAAAGGCAGTGGACTGGTGATTATGAACAATGATGACTATGAGACTAGAATGTTGGGAGTGCTGGACAGTGAGATTTATGTAAAATCTAGTTTAAATGAAATGAACACTGCACACAACAGAGTTTTTTTCTTTTTTAGAGACTTACTGATTGAAGGTTTGATCAGTGTTGAGGTGTACAATTATTTAGTGATTTTGAAACCAAGAATACCAAACCTGTTTGGATTACCTAAGCTCCATAAAAATGTCAATGATCCCCTGATCAGAGCTTTAATGAATGCAAGGTCGTTCATTACTTATGCATGTTCTAAATATGTAGATCACTTGTTAAAAAAGTATGTAGCCAGAGAAGAACAAATTTGCAAAGACTCCTGGGCCTTTTTGAAAAGTTTAGAGAATTTTGTTTATCATAAGAACATTTTTTTCTTAACAATAGATGTTGTTGATCTTTATTTTCTATCCCTCATGAAGTAGGAATTGAATACATTACCAATAAATTGTTATTTTATGAGGCTGAGAGCAATGAGATAAGGTTAATCCAGGAGTTACTAGATATTATCTTAAACAACAACTTTGTTAGTTTTAATGACAACATATACAAATAAGTGGTAGGTGTAGCTATGGGTTCACCATGTGGGGCGAGCTACGCCAAACTGTTCCTAGCTCAATGAGAAAGTGAGTTTATTTTCCAGAAGAACATTTATGAGAAGGTAAAACTTTACAACAGGTTTCTGGATGATATTTTTATCATGTTTGAGAGGAGTGTGGATGACGCACGACTATTTGTGGAAACTTTGAACAATAGTACACCTTTTCTGAAATTCACCTTCACCTATGGAGAGAACATCATTAACTATTTAGATGTAGAATTAAAGAGGGATCCTGTAGGTGAAGGGTACTTGGCTAAAATATATAGAAAGCCTACATACTCGAACACATTGTTGCACTATTCCAGTTGTCACCCGTTCCATCAGAAAAGGTCTGTCCTCAAAGGACAGCTGGTAAGAGCTGCCAGGATGACAACTGAGGATACTTCCTTTGAAGATGAATGTACCTTGTTGAAACATATGTTCATGAGTAGAGGTTACCCAGGGAAGATGATTGATGAGCTAGTAAGTAAAGTTCGCTTCAAAAGGTTGGCAGGTTCTTTCCGTCCAGTTCTTACTAAAGGGGAACGTATTACTGAGGTAACAGATTTGAACATGGCAGAAAGGTCGGTTGGTTTGGCCCTAACTAAGACTAGCATTATTCCACCACAGAAATGTTCCACGGTTAAGGAAGTAGTGAGTTTTAAGAGGAGTTTCATTACACCCTTTTGTTTGGAGGCAAACTTAATTAAGAACATTTTCAAAAGGAATTGTTTTTTATTGACCTTTGAGAGGGACACAATAGAGAATTTAGGTGACTACCCGGTCATTTTTTTTAGGAAGGGTAGAAACCTGAAAAACTTTATAGAAAACAATAGTCCGAAGCTTCTTAGGACCAAAGGAACTTATAAATGTGAAGCGTGTAACTATTGTAGGTACATTGCTACAGGGTTTAGTTTCACAGTAAACCGGGGTGAATATAAAGCCAGAGGTAGGTACAACTGTAATTCCAAATCTGTGGTGTACTTAGCTTCCTGTCAGATGTGTTCAGCATTTTACATAGGAAAAACAGACAGGAAGCTAAAGGATAGGATTTATGAACATGTTTACCACATTAAGAAAAAAAAACACCACTAATGCTCTGGCTAGACATTGTAGTGAGCACCCCTCTCATTCATTTTTGTTCATAGTTATAGACCAGGTAGCTTTAGATGGAAAGGGTGGACCTTACCAATTGATATTGGAGAAACATGAATTGGTTTGGCAACTTATGTTAAATTCACATACTCTACCTGGCTTAAATGAAGTCATTTCTTTAGCACGCATCCTTAAGTTAAGAAGTTTATGTAGGTGACTTGTTTTTTATAAGAAAATCGTTTTTAGCAACACTGTTTTAATTGTTCGTAACAATATTGTTTATCTTATTAGTCATCTACGTTAGTTGAAATGTGTATCGTAATGTATTATACTTACTAACAGTTTCTTGTACATTTAACATACACATACACACACATACACATTTTTTTTGTCAAGATGTTTTAGGTGGACACTTTCTCTTCACGTTTTCTTTGACACACTTAGTCTTTTAGGCAGTTACAGTTGTTTTGTAATTTTTGCCTTGCTTTGCACAGGAACACAATGTCCATTTTAAAGTGTTTACTTATTTATTTATTTATACATTATTGTTATTTACAGTAGTATATATGAGTACTTTTAATAACATTGCTGCTTTAATAAGATTGCTGCTTTAGTAAGAAAAGTATAATTTTGGATTAACATTTTCTATTCAGAATTTTTGTTGAGTGTCAAGTCTGTAACAGGATTTTTATGTTTTCTAATTGATTGATTCTTTGAGTAATTAGTGTAATGAGTTGATTGTTAATGTTGCCGCCCTTTTAGTTTTAAAAGGAGTGCTTTGTTGTACCTTGTTGTCTGAAGAAGTTTTCCATTAGTGTTGACGAAAAGCGCTTTACAATAAACTGCATTGAGTGGTTCAAGTTAGATCAAAGTCTGTGTTTTGTTTAATTTTCTCAAGTTTCTTTGTCGTTTTTCTGGGTTTACATGTTTCACATACCTGTTATGTTGTTTCCACTGTAACACAATCCTGAGCTTTGTGAACTTTCTTGAAGGTTTTTTTCTCTCTCTCTCTCTCTCTCTGTCTCTCCAGTAGAGTGATTGAGCTGGTTTGAATAGATTGCAGCATGCTTTTGTTGGTATTGCACATGATCAGGTGGTGACCTCTGCACCAGTTGCTAATTGCATGCAGCCTGCTGTGTAGTACTTCAGATAACCACTGTCATGGCAACCCTGTACTATAAATTGTTGCCTTCTGTGGGCATTGTCCCTTCACCTTTACAGTATGGATGACATCCTTCCTGTTTGTGGACAATCAGTGTTACAGACAGCAGGTAGCAATACCTCTTACAGCAGATCCTGCAGACGCAGGCCAAATCCACATTTGGGTAAGATTCCTGACCTACAGACAGCGTGAGTAATGTTGTTGTGTACAATGTATCTTGCTGTTCTTACAGGGTTTCTGTGTACATGGTACTTATTCATGGAATGTTGTCTGTCTGCATGGCTCTCAACTGTGGGCCTATCTGTATGATACTAAAGGGATTGGCTGTTAGGTTTTGTCTGTGCACCACACAGGTATTGTCCCAAATATATCTGTGGCATTCTGCCTGTTGAGTGCTATTAGTATATGGCTACATCCATTTGTATTTCAATGTCATATCCCTGCATAAGGGTATGCTGCAATGAATCCTGTAACACCAGCAATTTCCAGGGTGTGTAACAGCAATAATGCAAATATGGCCCTATGTTCCTGCCTCTGTCCTCCACATATATGCCAGTCTTTGTCCTGCTGTGATACAGGAAGGGTTGTTAGGTAATGGCCTATCATTATTTACCGCTAGCATTACTGCTATCATCCCAGTCTTGTCATGGACTCCCACACCAACAGTTGGGCCATGTCCATATATATGGGGGCAACAACTGGAGAACACATATGTGCCCTTGTACATTCCTGGGGTAAGTGTGTGGTACACAGTGTTCCTTGCCCTTGTACAGCCTTTTATGGGGGGGGGGGTTCTATGCCATTAACCTAGGCTATGGCACCTTTTCAGTGATATAACTGTTAAGAAGAGGGTCATTCAGTGTGATAGTGAGGTGTTAGGTTAAGCAATGATATGTACAAGATACTGTGATATTAACACAAGTGCTACTTTTCCTCCTAGGGCTTGACTACAGGGTGTAATTAGACGTTGCTGAATTACATCTGTAATTGTTGATTGTTATGTATCCTGAAGGCAAATCCTGTTCCTACTGTTGTACTAATTGAAGGCCTTGGCCTGGACAGCATAGTATGGTATATATACACATTGCTTGCATCTACTGTTTTGTGTGGGCCTTGCATTCATGACTGATTACATATTTCAAACCTTATGTGATGTCAGTACTGGCATACATTATTGTATAGTACAGGAATAAAGGTTATCTATGTATGCATACCTGTGTGTCATGTCATGTCCTATGAATTGTGGGTGGGCATATGTTTAATGTCAATATTCTCATTTGTGGGAATGGTTGCCACACTACACATTTCACAGATGCCAGTTGAAGGGCTTGTGGCTGAGGGATATACTTTGCACCCAGTACTTCCATACTACTTCTACATATGTATGGCTACTGATACCTTTTGTGTGTATATGTGTATGTACTGATATATATATCTCATATGGCTATGTCTATATATATATATATATATATATATATATATATATATATATATATATATATATATATATATATATATATATAGATATATATATAGATATAGATATATATATATATATATTTATTTATTTATTTATTTATTTATTTTTATTTATTTATTTAAATTTGTTGACCGGGAGTGTCCGACTGGACGTGGGTCCATTTTCAGCGGAGGCCCGGGGAGAAAAGCTCCACAGTAAAATAAACAGACAGTAGTTACATTGGATTACATAGTGATTAACAATTTAACATAGAAATTACTTACAACATATTTACAGATGAAGAACATAGTACATCAGTAGACAACTAGAATCTTTATCTGTGAAGTACATAACAGGCATTAACAAATGTAACAATGAGAAGTTCCTGCTGTATAATAAGTACTAGGCTTATGAGCATCTGAGCTTGCTATCATCAAGGTAGTTAGTGGAAGTGAAAGAAAGGTAGTAGTTGGATGGGGTGGATGATATTAGAGTGGGAGTTGCAAGGGCATAGCCAGCATGTTTTTAGGTGCTTTTAATAAAGTTTTGAAGTTGGTGCATGATGGATGGAGGTAATTGTGGGTGGGAGTGAGTTCCATAATTTAGCTATGGCTAAGAGAATAGTGCTTCACCAGCAGAGTTATTGGCTTTAGTGATCTGCAAGTGATTTTTGTTGCTGGATCTTAGCGGTCTGGTGGTGCGATAGGGTTGGAGTAGATTCTGGAGGGATGGGACATTTAGTGGATGGTTTACTAGTTTGTGGGCGAGTGAGAGTTGATACCACTGAAGGAGGTGAGGGAGTTCAAGCCAGCCCAGTTCAGCAAGTGAGAGACAGTGGTGACTACGGTAGGATGCCCCTGTGGCGAATTTTGCGATTTTGTTGTAGCAGGTCTCTAGCTTGTTTAGATCACATTGCCTTAGGTTGGTATATACTGGAGAGGCATAAAGTAGGGTGGAGATAAGGTGGGAATTTGCTATTGAAATCTTTGCTATATATATATATATATATATATATATATATATATATATATATGTGTGTATCTATAGATATATACATCTGTATATATATATATATATATATATATATATATATCTACATACATATGAACATATGTATGTATCTATATACAATTGCTGTTATATGATTATTTGTGTAATGCATTAATATATATATATATATATATATATATATATATATATATATATATATATACTGTCTGTCTGTCTACATTTACAAATATATATCTGTCCATATGTCCATGCATGTTCGGCTCATATTATGGCCTGTTCCTCATTCACTTGGCAATTGTCATGTATGATCACAGCATTAAAGTCAGTAACTAGTGGCAACACATTTGTGTTTC
The DNA here is from genome assembly GCF_019279795.1 of Protopterus annectens. Taxonomy (NCBI): domain Eukaryota; kingdom Metazoa; phylum Chordata; order Ceratodontiformes; family Protopteridae; genus Protopterus; species Protopterus annectens. The sequence goes on along the minus strand of NC_056740.1, from coordinate 115,834,911 downwards.
AGACTTCATCTGCTTCTACATATGTGTTCTAATACATATAACTGCATAACTAGCAACATTTTAAGTGTATCAGAGCATTAGTTGACATATATCCCTATTTGTACTCACAGTGTGGCATACTTTGTCCAGACGTCTTGCATTAACAGGTTATGTAGTGTGATAATAATATGTTTCCTGTACTGTTGACTGATTGTGCTGCATGAAATGTTTCTGAAAACTTCAGGTTATGTATATCTGCCATGGTTGAATGGTAAATCACTTTGTGTATGGAGTGCAGAGTCCTGGGGTCGAGCCTTGGAGAAGCAGTTTATTTTGTTGCTGAGCAGAACAAGGGACATTGCCTACAGAGTGACTGAGGCACTTTTAAGCAGTTGCAAGCAAGTTTGCGTGGGTTTGCACGGAGCTAAGCAATTCAGCAGCTAACTGAGTATAAGAAACTGCAACCAGAGTTTAGCAGTGCTTACCTCTGCACAAACCCATGCAAACCAGCTTACCGCTGCTTAAAAGTGCTTACTGCCGCTTACCCCTGTGCTAATTCCTTTAAAAGTAAAGAAAAAAGGGGTTGATAGGAAAGTGGTGAGAAATGGGGCACAAAGAGGGAAGGACAGTAGGGAAAATAGCTAGGCATGTGCAGGAAGGGTATAGGAAAGGTCCATAGCTGCCCATTTTTTCTACAGCAGCAACTGTGCATATACACTTTATTTGCAGGTACATTTGGACCCTCAAACCCCTGGGAGAGGGGTGAGGACAACATATATTCATTGTGATGCCAATTAGACCAGATTACATGTGTCCAGTGGACACATGTGCGAAATGGACAGCTATGTATGGGGCGAGATTTTTTTGTGGGAAAAGATTGCCTTTTTTTTTCATTTTTTCAGGTGAGAGTGGGATGTTGGGGAGGGGTAGTAGGTATATTTGGGGAGGTAGGTTGGATAGATGCATACAGGGATGGTATATGCCACATGTGGGGGGTAAACACCTTGGACGGGGAGGGGTGTTTGGAAGTCACAAGCCCATGATCCCCCAACTGGAGACAGTGGGACTGAGGTCCCCACCCATGGGCAGTCACCACTGCGCCTTCATGGCCCCAAAGGTGGCTGTGCTGGGGGCTGTGTAGGAGGGTCAGGCTCACCCTCTAATAGCACCACTTGGCCCTCAAGCTGGCGTAGCCACTCTTGATACTCCAGATCGAGCTCCTTATGCACCACGGCCCGGACTTGTTGATGGGTGATAGCTTCCTCTCCGTACCTGCTCCGAGGGGGGGTGAGCCCCATCCCCTGCAGTGGTTCCACCCAAGGGTGGTGCAGGACCCATGGAGGAGGAGGTCCCAGGCTGGGCCCCAGATGTGCTGGTGCCCGGTGCCATGGCCAGCTGAGGTGGGACAGGCGGGTCCGCTGGGACTGGCCTTCCCATAAAAGCTGTGTTGTCACAGATTTATGGCAGATATGGGTTAGTAACAGTCAACAACATCCAGGATTAGTTATAACAGCATGCATAGGTATTCCCATTAACCCAACACACCAGAATTAACACAGTTGCAGAGCAAGCAGATCACATGCATATGTGGACCAACCGTGACCATTAAAGGAGCATGCAGGTTTCATTGATGGCAACAGGCCACCAATATGGGTGTATTTTCACATGGCACATGCATAGAAACAAATGTGAATATTTATAAACCATTAGGACATATGTCCCAACAAAAAGTTGGAGTGTACACATACCAGTTGAGGAGTGTCATTGAGTTATTATGCACATATGGTAGGGGTGAGAGAGAGAGTTCAATTAACAACTAATATATCCTTGTAGTTTTCGCAACATTCTTAGTCACTGCAGTGGTTTTTCCCTTACATGTATTATTACACTACACAATAGCCTTATATTGTACACTGGTATGTTTATAGATTATTATATACGTGACCTGTTTCTTACATACAGGTGTGACAGGCTGCAGGTATTAATGCAACATATGTTGAGAATTGCTGTCATACACTTTGGGTGAGGTGCTACAATGACAGGTTTGTTTCCATACACAATCTCTGACTATGTACACATTTGAATATCAGTTATATGTGATTGACAGCTGCCTACAATTCTTGGAACATCACACTGGCTTTTCAGGGGAACAGGTACCAAGCTGGTGATAAGGGCCATTTATCTGGACATGCTGAACAGATTGGAACAGTTGTGGGGTATGGATATGCATACAACTTTCAATTTGAACATTCTAGCAAATTCTGTACAGTTGTTGGGTGTAATTATGCATACAGCTTTCTATCTGAATATTGTGTCAAAATCTGTACAGTTGTGGGGTATGATTATGCATACGACTTAGTAGCACTCCCAGGATTCAGACCCCTGCTGTGTGTAACAAAATATTATAGCTAAAATCACAGTACACTGTGCTATCAGGGAATTGATGTACAGCTTTTGACTGTTTTCTGTCTAAGTCTCCCTAACTTGTACAATATAACTGACCTCTTGGCACTTCCAACATTGTTATGCAGGACTTCATGCCCATTTTATCTGCATACCACGGTGTGGGTGACACTGCTTAAGATAAAACAGTACTATTTATAGTATAGAACAGATCACCAACATATGAGAGAAGAGTAAACAGAAGCACTCCAGGGGTTATACCTTTATTCACAGACTATTACACATTTATTTCTACTGGTGCAACACTTTCTAAGGCTCTTATATTTATTTGTTATGACAGTACATGCAGACTGATTACTAACCTGCCTCGCGACGCAGCCTTTGCAGCCTAGCATCATGGGCTTGATGGTTCACAGCCAGCTCATCTGCAGCTGTCAGAGAAATGCAGTGATATTTAGCCATACCTATCCATAGTATACACAAGCTAGGCAATTATTTACTACCTAGTAGAATGAGTACTTACTCAGTCCTGGGGCACTGGGCATATGCTGAGACTCCTGGATCCACTGTTCCAGTACATCCCCCCTCCACCGCTTCAGGTCAGCATGGTGGTGCTTAACCTGCTCACCAGTCCGGAGGATACCTGTGGCACTGGTGAGGTCATGAACGAAACTGTCCCAGGCCTCCGTTTTATACTGCGAGCCCTGGTACTGGCCCTGCAGTAGTCTCTGATCATGGTGTTTTACCAGGAGCCATACCATCATTTTTGACTCCTGGATGCCCCAGTGCTGAGCTCTAAATCAAGTGCCTTCACACACATCAGCCATTCTGCCTGCAGTAGGAAGCTACAACCAGTTATGAGAAGTATTCCCGCCTGTGTGGTTTAAATACATCCATTTTCCCGCACATTCCCGTGATTGGCCGGTTTTGAAAAGGCTAAGGTATGGGCACACCTGCTTACATAAGGTTGGCACTGCTTAAAGAGGTATACCACTAGGCAGATTGAACTGGCTCCACTACACATTGCTTACACCTACTAACTTGAGCTGTGCTACGGTTAGCATTGCTTAATAGTTAATTAGCACTATATTTGCCATTTGGCAATGATTTATTCTTCATTACAGGTTATATATGTGTCTGGTATCCATGATTCATGTATACATACACCGTATGGGGACCTGGGGAATTCTACACTTTATTACAATTACACCTCAGATCTATGCTTACTGCAGTACTCCAGTTCACATATTTATGTTCTGTGGCAGGTTATCCAACATCACACTGTACATAGATTCAGTTCACATGTTTAGTTTGACTTTCCTGTGTGAGGATTAGTTTGATGATACCTCATTCATATCTATTGCTATGATGGCCTGGTGGTTAACTACTGTGATTAGAGTGTGCAGGTTCTCGAGTTTGAGCCTTGCAGAGGCAGTTTATTTTTTTGCTAGGCAGAACATGGGCAGTTGGATACAGTGTGATTAAGGTACTTTTGAGCAGTTGTAAGCGGGTTTGCACAGGGGTAAGCACTGCCTACACAGGTTAAGCAATTTAGAGGCTTACTGGGTATAGGACACTGTAACCGGAAATTAGAAATGTTTACCTTCATGCAAACCCACGGATATGGCCTTATACTCGCTTACTGGTGCTGACATATGCTTACTACTGCTTCTTGCTGCTTAACCTGACTACTGCTTTATACATAATGATACTGATGATACTGACACCTCACATGTGCATTTCCTGCAGTACTCTAGGTTTTATATATATATATATATATATATATATATATATATATATATATATATATATATATATATATAGATATATTCCTTTGTGGCAGCTGTACTCCAGTTCATATATATATATATAATATATATATATATATATATATATATATATATATATATATATATATATATATATATATATGTTACTCCATGGGTTATACAGCATACATATTACTCATTCTGTGCTTTGCCATGGGAAATGGTATGTCTCAGTTACCTACCTGTTCCCCCCTACTTTCTCGCTTACATCCATGGGGCGGTCCCATTAGAATGGATCCGTCCAAACCCAGCACTCCTCGGCCCATAATGTCTTACCCATCATTCCATCATTCCCTCCACCTCCTCCCTCCCTCCTCCACATCAGTCATCCTTCCTACAGGTTCCATGCGAATCTCACCACACCACTACGCATTGCCCACTCTCCACTTCTCAGGACCCATCATGTACATTATCTCACCCGATGGATTTTCATGGTTTCCACACATTTAGTCCTCAAACATACATATCCTTCTTTGCTTACCTGTAAGGCATGGTATGTTACCCCGCGGACTCTTTTTAGCAGAAATTTTGGGGTCGTCCCACTAGGGACGAACATGCATTTGTTTAAGATTAGACTTTGCAGGTTGACACTGTTTCTGCCACTGGTAGTATCCTGCCGGTAGTCTGGGTAACAGTGCTGTGCAACGCTTTGCGGTGCTTAATATTTGATTTGCATGATATTTGCCTTTTGGCATTGATGTCTTCTTCATTACATGTTATATATGTGTCTTGTATCCTTGATTCATGTGTACGTACGCTGTATTTGGTCCTGGGAACTTCAACACTTTATTGCTATAACACCTCACATCTGGCCTTACTGCAGTACTCCAGTTCACATATTTATGTTATGTAGCAGGTTATACCACTTCACACTGTACATGGATTCAGTTCACATGTTTGGTTTGATTTTCCTGTGGTGAGAATTAGTTTGCTGATACCTCATGCATATCTATTGCTATGATGGCTTAGTGGTTAACTACTGTGACTATAGTGTATAGGGTCCTAAGTCTGAGCCTTGCAGAGGCAGTTTATTTTGTTGCTGGGCAAAACATGGACCGTTGGATCCAAAGTGATTAAGGCACTTTAAAGCAGTTGTAAGTGGGTTTGCATGGGTTTGCCCGATGGTAAGCACTGCTAACCTCTGGTTACAGTTTCTTACACTCAGTTAGCTTCTACTTTGCGTAATCTGTGTAGGCAATGCTTACCTCCACACAAATGTACCTTAAACACACTTACTAGTACTTATATATGCTTAATACTACTTATTTGTGCTTAAACATGCTTACTAGTGCCTTATTCATTATGACACTGACACTTCACATGTGCATTTAATGCAGTACTCCAGTTCACATTTAAATGTTATTATGTAGGTTATACAGCAATAAGATGTAAAAATATGTTCATATACAGATTTCACATGGAAAATATTATGTGCTGCCATGGGACTCGAACTGGTAATGCCTGTTCATTAGGAGGATACTCTAACCACTACACTACTGCTGTGTTGCTTCATTTGCATATATATTCCTTGTTATCCTCTTCAGCCTTTTCAGCTGCTTAAACCATAGCTAAGCGATGGGCAAACCCACGCACCTACGGTTAGCTGTACTCGGGGTTTTAAAAAAATAAATAAAAGGCTTTCTTCGTTTTATTTGACTGTACTGTTGCTGTTGAACACATGAGGACTGTTGGTGGGGATATGCGGACACTTATGAGCAGTCTCGCTCATTTATTTACACATTCTTCTGTTTTACTTTGCAGGGGCGTGTTTATTTTGAGAGCTCTGCTCTCAGACATGCCCCCTGCACTTGTCCACCCTCTGTGTAGCATTAGGAGTTCAGGCAGCACACCTTCATTAATATGCATGGCACGCTGCCATCCTCCTTTAAACTGCCGCTTCCGTGCAGGACTAGAGTAGTCCTGCATGGAAGATTAGTAAATCCGGGGGCAAGTTCCAACTCTTATAGGTTCATAGGTTCATAGGTTCATACTAGGCTATCTGCCCTAGGGCATTTATAAGCCTAGCCAGAATGTGTTTGGCTTTCGCCACCCATTTTAAATTTATTTTGCTATGCCCTTTTTTGAGGTTAGTATACTGTGCCTCTATCTAACAGTGACACAGAAGTGATACCCGGGGTAAACCTATGATCTCCCATCCACTCATCAAGATTCCTCTTGAAGAGAGTCAATGAGGGACTCTGCCTAACCTGGACTGGGATTTTATTCCAGAGTGAAGGGAGCCTCTGGGTTATGAATCTGTCCCTCCAGCATGTCCTATTTATTTCAGTGCTGAGGTTCAAGTCTCTCGGCAGAGCTCGATGGGATTTGGATTTTCTGAGGTGCAGCATGTCCATTAATTCCGGGTTGGACATGGCTTTATCGCCAGGCACAGATCTCCTCTGAACAGGCGGTATGCCACTGAGTAGAGCTGGAGTTTCTTTAACCGGGCAGCATATGGCATCTGTTTGAGCCCTTTGATCCTCTTGGTGAGGTACTTTTGGGGTCTTTCCAGTTGCTGCAGGTGTCTGGTAAGGTACATCCCAAAAGGGGCATTGTACTCAATTATGGGCCTGATGAGGGATGAGTAAAGAGGCACGATGACCTCCCCTGATCTAGATGTGAATCCCTTCATGATTAGGTGGGCTATATAAAATGTTTTTCTAACCACTTTGGCCACGTGGTTGTCAAATGAGAGATTGCTATCAACTTGGGTCCCCAGGTCCCTAATTACTTCTTCTGTACTTAATGGATTTCCACCTATGTGGCAATTTGTGGGCACTTTGTTTTTGCCAAAGGGGATGACTATACACTTTTTGGCATTTAGCTTGAGGCCATGGCTCTGGCACCAGTTGTCTGTTTCTATGAGGCCCTTTTGGAGGATGCTTGTGTCGGCTGGAGAGTCGATTATGGCACCCAGTTTGCAGTCATCTGCAAACTTGGTCAGCCACAGTCCTTCCGTGTTGGCCTGTACCTCCGAGAAATATATACCGAACAAGAGAGGTCCCAGGACTGAGCCTTGTGGGACACCACTTGTAACTGGTTTGGAGTCTGACATGGCTCCAGCAATTCTAACCATGTGGGTTCTGTCCTTGAGCCAGTTTGCAATCCATCTAGTGACATAGGGGTTTATATTTAAGCTGGTGAGCTTATCTATAATGCCCGAGTGGGGTATTGTATCGAAGGCTTTTGCGAGGTCCAGGTAGGCTGTGTGGACCACCTTCCCTCGTCAATGGCCTTGGTGACTGTTTCAAAGAAATCAACCAGGTTTAAGAGGCAGGATCTGCCCTTAACAAAGCCGAACTGGGTAGGATCCAGTGTTTGTAGGTCCCCAATATCTTTATTTATGAGGTCCATGATGATCCTTTCCATAGCTTTGCAGACCAAGCTAGTCAGGCTTATGGGGCGATAGTTTCCAGGATCCGTTGAGGCACCACCTTTATGGAGAGGGACCACTGTTGCTGTACGCCACTCTTTGGGCACATATCCTGTAGTAAGGCTGAGATTGAACAGTAGTTTTATGTTTGGGTTTAGCTCTTCTTTGAGTTCATGTAGGACGCAGCCGGGACACCATCTGGTCCCATTGATGCTGTGTTTTTGCTTTGGAGAGGGCGGCTCTTACCTGAGCATCTGAGATGTCAGGGGCAGCACTCTGCTGGGATAGATATTTGCCCTTTTGGTGGGAGGGGAGAAGTTTGCGCTGAACCTGTCAGCTAGGATGTTGGCAATGTCTGTGGGTTCGGTGTATTTTTTGTCATTCTGAACTAATTCTGAGCATATCTGGGAATTACCACCCAGGTTCCTAACATAACTAAAGAAAGCCTTGTGATTATCCTTCGTGTCCTGTGCAATTTTTCTCTCAAAGCTGGCCTTAGACAATTTTATGTGTGCCCGTAGTTTTTTGCTAATACTGATCAGTGATGCCTTCCCTTTTTGGGATTTTGCTTTATCATTTAGTAGCTTCCTCCTTCTATTGTATAGTTTGTTTATGGCTGGGGTCCACCAGACAGGACGTCTGCCTTTGGAGGATTGGGTCTTGGTTTTATTTGGGATCGCATGATCCATGCATTCCTGAAGGTGTTCATAGAATGCGTTTATAAAGGATTCTGCGGTCTGGGCTGTATTTTCCACAGGCCCGGGGGTTTGAAGGATTCCACCTCAGTTTTGAGGAGTGCAAAATTTGCTTTAGAGAAGTTTTTCACTGTGGTTTTCTGGGCAGGGGGTGGGGTCGGGATGTGAATATCCAGTGAGATTAGTTTATGGTCTGATCTTACCAGTGAGGGATACACTTCTGGTCTGGAGCATAGAGTCCCCATGTTGGTGATGATCAGGTCCAGTATGTTTTCCCTCTTGTGGGAGTGGTAACAAGTTGTTCCATAGCATTTGAGTTTATAAATTCTAGGAACCTTTGGGCTAGGGTGTTGGAGCTAGAGTAATGCTCCCAGTCTATGTTTGGGTAGTTGAAGTCGCCCAATATAATGGTGTTTGGTGAGACCTTCATATTTTCCAGTGTTCTCAGGAAGGCCGAGTGGGGTTCCTGGGTTTGGGAGGGTGGTCTGTAGCAGGCTATAAACTGGAAGGCAGTTTTACCCACTGTTAGTTGCACATGGATAGTCTCTGATGCTTCGTGCTTTGCCACCAACCTGGAGGTGTGGGTATCTTTGATGAATATCGATACTCCCTCCTTTTGTGGTTCGGTCCAAGTTTTGGGGCGAAAAGCATGGTATGAGGTATAACCTGGTAGTGCTGGGGTGCTCTCGGAGCCCTGAACCAGGTTTCTGTTACTGCACAGATATCGATGTTCTCCATGCTAAGGAGAGTTTCGAGTGTGTGCATCTTGAGGTTTAGACTTCTGGCGTTGAGTAGCATTACTCTTAGTTTCTTATCCCTTGTGATACCTATGGAGGTGGGTTTGTCTTTTGAGCCTTGCCTAAAAAAGGCACTATGGGGGTAGCAAGAGCCTTTGCCAATATCCGAAAGCCCAAGGGTGACAGGTACAAGCCGTCCCTAGCGAAACATCGTGGCTTGTCGAGCATATCATCCCAAGCTGACAGGCATTGGATCCCCTTTGAATGACACCAGTACTTAAGCCAATTGTTGAAATTGATCATCTTGTCTTCATATTGTGGCATCATTTTTGGTGAGGGTAAAATGCTACTCAAGGTCAGGGTCATACCGGCCTGGGCTACATGCTCAGAGAGCTCCTTTATGTCTCTTTTCATGTAGTCCAGGGAGGTACGTCTCAGGTCATTCACACCAGCATGGACAATGACTGAGTCATATTTGTACTTGCCTTGGAGTGACCTGAGTGCTTGTGTTATGTGGCGGATCCTAGCACCCGACAGGCTGCTCACCGTGACCCTCTCCTTGTTCAGCCTGGTGAGCGGGACGCCAGTGTGCCTGACGATAGAGTCACCTATTACAAGTGTATCAGGTGTGTTGTTTAGTCTTAAGGGCTGTGACTGTTTGGGACACTGGCTTTGTGAGATATGTGTTGCACGTGTTTTGTTTTGGGGTAGCGGCTGCTTGGGTGTCTGCTTTGGAGGTCTCTGCTGCTTGCAGATCTTTATTTAGAGCCTCCGAGTATGTTTTTGTGTGATTATGTGTTTGGTTTGCTGTCGTGGTAGGTCTATGTGAGACTGGAATTGTAGTGAGTATGGTTTCCTTCTCCTCCTGACTGGTTATGCCAGTACTGAGTTGAGAGAGCTTAGCCTCCAGTTTGGCTATATGGTTGCATCTCTCACATGTGTTGGAATTTGTTGGGAGGAGGAGAGGGTTGTCTGTGTACATGAGGCAGTTGTAACATTGCCTCAAGATTCCCAGATTCACCAGCTGGACCGAGAGGAGATTGACAACTGACCTTTGGACATGCTAGAATAATATTGGGAATTCCTTAATAATTGAAAACTAGGGCCAGTGGGGAGTGAGGGTGTAGTGCTTTTAATTTTTAGTGCTGACTTATATAATTGCTTTAGTGAGCAAGTGCCAGGTAACTTAAGTGCAATGTGTTACAGGTAACTTAAATGCAAAACGACAAACAGTAACTTACTTTCAAGTGAAACAAGGAAATAAGTACAGTAAGCAATGCAGATATCACTAGTGAGCCACAGAAGCACTGAGAAGCCACGTATTAGGTGGAATTAGCGTTCCATGGAAATAACAAGCAAACAAACAACAAGCATATAAACAAAGCTATATTCAGCAGGCCTGGATCTAGTCTATGCTACAGCAAACAAGGTGTACCAATTTCAGTAAGATACAGTTCAAATATTCAGGCACTATAAACCTTTAACCAGAAATTCCCAGCTCAGAAGGGCAGAGTCCAGCCTCTTCTCCCACAAGAGTGCAGACCACAAACCTTCTTAATGTAAAATAACTGGCCTGAAGCCCAAGTGCCTAAACCGGAACTAATACACTTTAAGAATAACAGACACTGGGCTCTCAATCAGCAGTTCCCAACTTAGAAGGATGAAAGCTACCTGTTTAATTTCTAAAAAACATCTGAGATAGAGTGTCAAATAATTCATTTACGTGTTATTCGCAAATGGATCCTGAATTCTTCTCCGTAGCACTTGTTGAATTCTTTCTTTAGCTCTTTTAGCAAGGCAGACCTTTCCTTTGTTCAAGGCTGTCAAGAACAATCATTTCTCTAGAAAGGATAAAAATCATCTGAACTTATTTAATTATAGATACATTCCTACTTTTATGGTGAAAATTAAAATACAATCAAAATGCTAGCTAAGAGACTACAAGTGATAGTAGCATCCCTTATGAATTCTGATTAAACAATTTGTAAGTAAAGGTTGAGTCCTAAACTCACAAGATTTGATTTAATTTTACATAAGGTACTAGGTTACCGTTTATCCTCATGCTACAGGCATATTTGACTTTTACAAATTATTTAACTTTGTGTAGTTGCAATGCATATGAATGACATTAAAGAAATCTGTGCTAAGGGGGAATTTGTAGCTTGTGCCATATTACTAAAGACAGTGGCGGCTGGTGACTTCAAAGCAAAGGTGGGCTGCAGGAGACAGATGAATGGGCATGTCCAACTAGAAAGGGGTGTGGTCAACTGCAAAGGGGGAAAAGCTATGTTACAGTGGGATCAACCCTGACCTTACTTACCAATTTACATAACTATTGCACATGCTAAATAGTCTACCAACATACAGTATTAGAAATATGTTTAAACAAACATTCAGTGTATACATGAAGAGATATGAAATATACATTAAGAATTACTCATACAACTTGTTAATTATTTCATATTCACCTTAAAGTACAGATGGGAAAGTATTACAGTTTTGCAAAGCTGGAATTACAATAGTAAACAGTAGGGCTATTTGTTTCAATCACACATAGCTCCAATCTCTATTGCCTACCCTACCCACAGTATCTGATTTGATCTTGTGAGGTTAAAGACAAAAACAACAAATAAAAGATGACACCATCATTAAGCATTATTTTTTTCACATAAACAATACTCAGAGGTCAGAGCTTGTGGTTGATCTTACTTCACTCAAATGCACATTACTCCTGCAAAGCAAGCCAGGACTGCAGTGATTCCATTCGCACATAGGCATTGCCAGAGAAACTGCTTTGAGCCTATATGGTTTAAAATAATGAAAATAAAAGACAGCGGGTTCATTACTGTATTTCTTTCACATCACATAGCTAAGAACTTGCACATGAACTTCATCAGTTTACCCATACACACTTTACTCATGCAAGAGTAAGTTTGTTTCAACAAAAAACATTGACAAACCATCCTATTGTATCTTGACTAACCCCGCAAAAAATATAATTGGTTAAAAAAGCACATGCTATCTACAAAAGGCCCCCAGGACACAATACATACCAAGTATGGCTTTGACTTCTGCCAGGATATTATATTAAAAATAAAAAAGAAAGTCATCAACAGCCCCCAAAACACACAGACCACTATCATCTGATTGACCCTGCCAGTGTATTATATTTAAAAAAAATCATCAACAGCCGCAGAACACATTGCCTCCCTACTATCTGGTTAACCCTGCTAAGATATTATATTAAAAAAAAAAGAAAGTCATCAACAGTCCCTGAAACATATATCTGTTTAACCCTGCCAGGGAGAAATGCAAAAAAAAAAAAAAACTATCGAAAAAAAAAAGCAAACTTAATTAATGATTTTTTTGTGGGGGTTAATTTCACAATATTTTTCCTTGCCAAGGAATCCTTGGCTTCTCTTACCTTAAAAAGTAATTTGATCGATATTTCAATGGTCCATGTTTTTTTTTCTCCTGCTTTCTCATTCATCTCTCTCACTCTCTCCCTCACAAATTAACTGTGTTAAAGCATGGGAAGAGAATGCGAGAGCAACAGGACTAATCAGCAGCCATGTCATGTACTCATATTACGTGACATGGCTACTGACTTAGTCTAGTTGGCTTCTAATTTCCTGCTGTTAAAACCGCAATGAATTCTGGACATCTTCATTGATGCCTGCAGTCTTCCCAATCTGGACTGTTTTTAAAAACAGTCTGGTGACAAAAAGATAGTATTTTTTTCTTTTAAAGTGGAACTCAAGCACACATGCATGCAGCTCTGAATTCCGTGTAATATTGCAAGTTCAGTTTTACACACTAGTTTGCAGTACGAACTGCTACTAGTGTCTAAAAATACTAATTACATTTTTTTTTAATGACAAAATGGAGGGGGGGGGGGTTACAGACCAGCAGTCAGATACCACGAGCTGCCCCTGACTAAAGACCAGTCCTGTGGCTAAATTTATCCACCAAAGCAAATGCATCCATACCACTTCTACCATTTTGTGGCACATGTGAGGAACTTCTATTGCTTCTGCCAGCATTTAGTCTTGCATCTGGATCACTTGGATTGATTTCTAATCGACACTTCCCATATACCAGGTTACAAATTTTGGAAAACTAAATGTATGTCATCCTGATTTCGCTGAGGACTATTTATAGATCTCTGACCTAGACTTTAGCTTGCAGAAGATCTATTATTCTATCATGTAGTTTTCCCAGCTCTCTGGACTACAGATAATTTGCACTTCATCATGATTTTCTGTCTAAATAGCCACAGAAGTACAAAATAAGGACTTTCTATCCATTCATTTGCTCTGCAGCCTGCCTGAATATCTGGATAATCCTTTACCAAACTATTCCCAGATATGACTACATCTGATATCATCTTGACTATGCAATTAGCCAGTGGAAGAAAGTTTATTTGTAATTTCTCTTACAAAATTCTGCCAATGAATGAAAATTCTCCCAAAACTCCTATTTTTCATGTTAGTTTTCTCTTTTACAAACCCCATTTCAAAGCTGAAAAAGCACATTAATCAGTTTACCTAAGAGGGAAGTTTTCTGCTAATTAGTAAATCCAAACGATATAGCCATTCAGCTGTGGGAAACCACAGCCTTCTAGCTATTAAAACCTATGTGTGGATTACCTTTTCACTTAAACTGTTACAGAATAGGTTCCTGACATATCACAATTATATATTCAGAGGTTACCACTGGTCACAGAATATTTACCCTTAGATATGGTAACACAGCTAAGAAACAGATACAATGAATACCAAAGCTGCCATCTGATTTTAGTGGTCTGCTAATGCAACATAGGCCACTGTACTGCCATTGATGTACATTATAGCAGCACCCTTGTAGGTTACTAACATTCTACACACCCTATGCACACACATGCATATATTGTCTGACAATCTCAGAAAAAAACATGCACTGCACCAAAAGTAAACAGTGTAAGTGAACGCTTGCACAGCCTCCAAAAGCAGATATTTATTTATTTATTTATTTATATTTGTTTACCGGGGTAGTTCACTGATCAATACTAACCAATTTCATGCTCAACCTACGTGAAATACAAAACATTTCACAACCAAAAAATACAGAAATATAAGTAATAACAGAATAGTTCAGACTAATTACATATAAAAAGACTGTGTCTATACATTCTAGTGAACAAGCACAGTGCAATGTACAATCAAGCAGAGTGTAATGTACACTATATACATTAAGTGGGTCAAACTTCTGTGAATCTTGAGAAGGAAGAGGAGACGAGACTCAGAAAGGACATAGGTTAGATGATATGTTCTGTACTGAGGCAAGAGCCTTTGGCTTGGATGAAGAAGTGATTTTTGAGTTGCATTCTGAATTTGGAATAAGTGCTGATTTCCTTTATGTTGGTGGAGAGATTTTGTCAAAGGGTAGGTAGGTGTCTGAGCAGAGAATGTATGTGCAGTCCTTTGGAGTTTGGTTCTAAGAGTAATGAGAGTGGTATGGCATGTGAGTAGGTTTTTTGCGAGGTATTGCTGCAAGGGGAGCCAATGTATGGAAATTCAATACTTTGCAGAGTTGGCTTGACTTTGAGAGAGGGGCTTCAACTTACTTGACTTTTTCTAGAGAGATGCAGTGCTGCTCACAGAAAGGTGATTTTGTAATGAATTGGCAGATGTTGTTAGAGATAGTCTGGAGTGTGGCAATGTTTTTCTTGGAGGCAGAAACAAAAATTGGGAGCCCATGTTCAAGTTGAGAAAGGAGAAATTAGTCACTTAATGAATATGGAGAAAAGGAAGGTTGCAAGAATGGATCATTGCAGTACACCTTTAGTAATAGGTGCAGATTCTGATTGAGAGGGTCCTATATTAACTCTGAATTGTCTGTCAGTGAGGAAGTTTTTTAATCAGGGAGCAGTGTCTGTACTGATACCAATAAAATTAGTTAATTTTGGAGAAGACAGTGGTCAATGAGGTCAAATCCCTTTGTCAGGTTTATAAATAGGGCACCTGTAAGGAGACCACTATCAGAGTTTAGCAGGATGTCATCAGTTAGGGACCAAGTGTTGTCATACTACTTTGTCCAGGCCAGAATGCATGTTGTTTGGAGGAGACCAGGTGGTACTGCTGGATATAGAGGGAAAGTTGGGTGTAGACTATCTTTTCAAGAAGTTTAGCCAGAATTGGGAGGATGGATATTGGATGGAAGTGAGAGGTATCATTTGGGTTGGCTTGCTTTCAGAAGGATTTAATTAGAGCAGTTTGCCAAATCTGTGGCATGATGTTTTGTGTGGTATATAGATTATATATGTAGGTGAGAGGAAAACATAGATTCCCTCTGCAGTGATATATGAACCAGAAGATTATGTTGTCAGATCCAGGATGGGGGTCAAATGAAATGCCATCAAGCAGATAGCTGGGTAACTACAGCAGAGCTAGTAAGAGAGATGGCTAGAAAGGTGCTTGGTGTGACATCTGGAAAGAGGAAGGAGGACAAGGAGACCTGGTGGTGGAATGAAGAAGTACAGGAGAATACAGAGAAAGAGGTTGGCGAAGAAGTAGGTTTGTCAGTGAGATGAAGAAAGCAGACAGGAGTATAAGGAGATGAGGTGCATGGCAAAGAGAGAGGTGGTGAAGGCTAAGGATAAGGCGTATGAAGAGTTGTATGAAAGGTTTGACACTAAGGAGGGAGAAAAGGACCTGTACTGATTGGCTAGACAGAGGGACAGAGCTAGTAAAGATGTATAGCAGGTAAGGGTGATAAAGGATAATAAGGGAAACGTACTCACAAGCCAGGAGAGTGTGTTTAGCAGATGGAAAGAGTACTTTGAGGGGTTGATGAATGAAGAGAATGAGAGGGAGAGAAGGTTGGATGATGTGCGGATAGTGAATCATGAAGTGCAGTGGATTAGCAAGGAGGAAGTAAGGATAGCTTTGAAGAGGATGAAGAACGGAAAGGCTGTTGGTCCAGATGACATTACTGTGGAAGCATGTAGGTGTTTAGGTGAAATGGCAGTGGAGTTTTTAACTAGATTGTTTAATGAAATCTAGGAAAGTGAGAGGCTGCCTGAGGAATGGAGAAAAAGTGTTTTGGTACCAATTTTTAAGAATAAGGGTGATGTGCAGAGCTGTAGTAACTACAGAGGGATTAAACTGATCAGTCACAGCATGAAGTTATGGGAAAGAGTAGTGGAACCTAGGTTAAGAAGGGAGGTGATGATTAGTGATCAGCAGTATGGTTTCATGCCAGGAAAGAGCACTACAGATGCGATGTATGCTCTGACAGTGTTGATGGAGAAGTACAGAGAAGGTCAGAAGGAGTTGCATTGTGTCTTTGTGGATTTAGAGAAAGCATATTACAGGGTGCCTAGAGAGGAGTTGTGGTATTGTATGAAGAAGTCGGGAGTGTTAGAGAAATATGTAAGAGTGGTACAGGATATGTACGAGGGTAGTGTGACAGCGGTAAGGTCTGCGGTGGGAGTGACAGATGCATTTAAGGTGGAGGAGGGATTACATCAAGGATCAGCTCTGAGTCCTTTCTTATTTGCAATGGTGATGGACAGGTTGACAGACGAGATCAGACAGGTGTTCCTGTGGACTATGATGTTTGCAGATGACATTGTGATCTGTAGTGAGAGTAGGGAACAGGTGAAGGAGACCCTGGAAAGGTGGAGATATGCTCTAGAGTGAAGAGGAATGAAGGTCAGCAGGACTAAGACAGAATATATGTCTGTGAATGAGAGGGAGGATAGAGGAATGGTGAGGATGCAGAGAGTAGAGGTGGTGAAGGTGGATGAGTTTAAGTACTTGGGATCAACAGTTCAGAGTAATGGTGAGTGTGGAAGAGAGGTGAAGAAGAGAGTACAGACAGGATGGAGTGGGTGGAGAAGAGTGTCAGGAGTGATTTGTGACAGACGAGTATCAGTAAGAGTGAAAGGGAAGGTCTACAAGAGGGTAGTGAGACCAGCTATGTTATATGGGTTGGAGACAGTGGCATTGACAAAAAGGCAGGAGTCAGAGCTTGACATGGCAGAGTTGAAGATGTTAAGATTTGCACTGGGTGTGACGAGGATGGACAGGATTAGGAATAAGTATATTAGAGGGTCAGCCCAGGTTGGTAGGTTTGGAGACAAAGCCAGAGAGGCAAGATTACTTTGGTTTGGACATGTGCTGAGGAGGGATGCAGAGTATATTGGGAAAAAGATGCTAAGGATGAAGCTGCCAGGTAACAGGAAAAGAGGGAGGCCTAAGATAAGGTTTATGGATGTGGTAAGAGAGGACATGCAGGTGGTTGGTGTGACAGAGCAAGATGCAGAGGACAGGAAGAAATGGAAACAGTTGATCTGCTGTGGTGACCCCTAATGGGAGCAGCCGAAAGAAGAAGAAGAATAGAGGCGTCATTGGGATGTATATATGTATGGAAGAAAGATGAATGGTGGTGTGGTGGGCAATGCATGATATGCAGTAGGCGTGCAGTTTATTGATGGGAGATTCTTTAAGGAAGTCCTCTGTATAAAGTTTTGCTGTACCACAGTGAATGGTACTTGTAGATAGAGCATCATGAGGGGGTTTTCTTCCTGTAAATAAGTTAACCTCTTTTCAAGTTTTTGGGGGAATGTAAGAGGGTAATTTGTATGTTTGGAGATTTCTGATGGACTTTGTGGCTTGGTTACACAAGACTATAATGGAGGTGAAGTTGTCATTTGTGAGGGTCTGTTTCCACTGTTGCCATGCTTCATACCTTAGAGGTAAAAGATGTTTGCGTTCAGTAGATAACCATTCAGTTTTGGTGGGTTTATAAAACCTGTGGAGAAACTGGAAGAATTTGTCTTGCGGCTCTAGTGGAAAGTTGGTTTGGCTTACAGCTGCTGTATTATGGTTATGTAAGGAGAGTATATGGTTCCAGTTGTGAGCAATTTATCTAGGGAAGCACGGTGTGGTAGATAGGCTGTAGCGATCAGTAGTTTGCCTTTTTGACTTGGAAATTTTAGGAGAATCCAGTTAGGACCAGTATCTGAGGAGGATTTTCCTTGGGCGATGACTTTTGGGTTTAGGTTATTTGTGTACAAAATTTCAGAGCTTCCACCTAATTGTTTGCCTGGTCTGGCATCACTGACATACTTGTAGGAAGTTAGAGAGTACTGGAAGTTAGTGGAGTCTTTTTTGACCCAGGATTATGTGACTGCTAGAATGTCTGGGTTGTGCTAGGGTTTGTAATGGTTTGTTGGTGAAGAAGTTATGGAAGTGGGGTAATACATACTGATATGATGACTGGTTGTGCAAATGTTTTATGAAGCTGTTTTTGATGCTATGTGCATTGAGCAGGGCACAGGCCAGTATATGAAGGGAATCCTAGCAGGTAGGTTCAATGCTAACTTTACCCCCCCTCTCACCCCCTAGAGGGCCCATCTCTATACCGGAAGAATGCAAAGTTCCTATAATCACGGCTGCACAGGTAAAAAACACACTCTCCAAAGCCAAGAACACAGCATCCATGGGACTTTACAATATCCCAGGCTGCGTTCTACATGAACTACAGAATGAACTGGCACCCTACCTAACTACCATGTTCAATCATAGACTCACCTCAGGCTTTGTACCCACTGACAGAACCCACACTGTGAAAGTAGCAGACTCCAAATCCAGCTTCAGACC
This sequence comes from Protopterus annectens, assembly GCF_019279795.1. Lineage (NCBI taxonomy): Eukaryota > Metazoa > Chordata > Ceratodontiformes > Protopteridae > Protopterus > Protopterus annectens. The sequence continues at coordinate 115,816,248 of NC_056740.1, read as the reverse complement.
AGTGACAAGTGGAGTACCACAGGGTTCAGTCCTGGGTCCTCTCCTGTTTGTTATCTACTTCTCTGAAGTAGAGGCCAACACAGAAGGTCTTTGGCTAATGAAGTTCGCAGATGACTGCAGACTAGGAGCCATAATCAAAACTCCAAAAGATGTGGACATCCTACAAAAGGGCCTTGCTGAGACAGATGCCTGGTGTCAAAGCCATGGCCTCAAGCTCAATGCCAAAAAGTGCATTGTCATTCCTTTTGGTAAAAACTTAGTACCCATGAACTACCACATAGGTGGTAGTCTACTTAACACCAAAAGTGTGATAAGAGACCTTGGGACACAGGTGGACAGTAGTCTCTCCTTTGATAATCACATCACCACAGTAGTCAGGAAATCCTTCTATGTGGCACACCTCATCACAAAAGGTTTCTCATCCAGGAAAAAAGAGGTCATTGTTCCCCTCTACTCGTCACTCATTAGACCCATTATAGAGTACAATGCCCTTTTGGTATGTACCTCACAAGACATGTACAACAACTGGAAAGGCCACAGAAATACCTCACAAAGAGGATTACCGGCCTCAAAGAGATGCCCTATGCAGACCGTCTCAAAAAAACTGCAGCTTTACTCTGTTGCATATCGCCTACTCAGAGGTGATCTCTGCCTAACATACAAAGCTATGTCAAACCCAGAGCTTTTAGACATGCTCCACTTAAAGAAATCCCAATACCTACGAGCTACACGCTCTAGGGACCTAAACCTCATCACCACAATAAACAGTACATGCTGGAGGGATAGATTTCTGTCCTAGAGACTTCCCATACTCTGGAACAAACTACCTATCTATATCAAACCAAGCTCCTCATTAGCACTGTTCAAGAAATATCTTGATGATTGGATGGGAGATAGGAAATTCACCCCGGGGATCACTTCTGTGGCTCTGCTCGACAGTGGCACAGGAAAATAATTTTCTTGTGTGGCGAAAGCCAGGGTACCTTTGGCTAGGCTTATATAGGCCCTAGGGCCAATAGCCTAGTACCTACCTATAAACCTATGAATGGCGCACCATGACGGTTATCCCACTCCACAAAGGGGGAGCCACGACAGACCCTGGGAACTACTGCCCCATTAGCCTGACGAGCCTGGTCTGCAAGGCCATAGAACGTATCATCGTGAACGTATCACCTGGGCTTCAGGCCAGTTATTTTACATTAAGAAGGTTCATGGTCTGCACTCTTGTGGGAGAAGAGGCTGGACTCTGCCCTTCTGAGCTGGGAATTTCTGGTTAAAGGCTTATAGTGCCTGCGTATTTGAACTATTTCTTACTGTAATTGGTACACCTTGTTTGCTGTAGCATAGACCAGATCCAGGCCTGCTGAATCTAGTTTTGTTTGTATGCTTATTATTTCCCTGAAAAGCTAATTCCACCTAAAACGCGGCTTTTCAGCGCTTTTGTGGATCCCTAGTGATATCTGCATTGCTTACTGTACTTATTTCCTTGTTTCACTTGAAAGAAAGTTACTGTTTGTCATTTTTGCATTTAAGTTACCTGGCATTTGCTCACTAAAGCAATTACATAAGTCAGCACTAAAAAATTAAAAGCACTACACCCTCACAAACTCCCCCTGGAGTACCTTGCTCCCCACTGGCCATTTTTTTCAATTATAAAGAAATTCCCAATACTATTCTAGTATGTCCAAAGGTCAGTTGTCAATCTCCTCTCCAGTCCAGCTGGTGAATCTGGGAATACTGAGGCAATGTTACAACTGCCTCATGTACACAGACAACCCTCTCCTCCTCCCAACAAATTCCAACACATGTGAGAGATGCAACCATATAGCTAAACTGGAGGCTAAGCTCTCTCAACTCAGTACTGGCGTAACCAGTCAGGAGGAGAAGGAAACCACACTCACTAAAATTCCAGTCTCACATAGACCTACCACGACAGCAAACCAAACACATAAACACACAAAAACAAACTTGGAGGCTCTAAATAAAAATCTGCCTAAGCAGCAGAGACCTCCAAAGCAGACACCCAAGCAACCGCTACCCCAAAACAAAACACGTGCAACACATAGCTCACAAAGCCAGTGTGCCAAACAGTCACAGCCCTTAAGGCTAAACAACACACCTGATACACTTGTAATAGGTGACTCTATCATCAGGCACACTGATGTCCCACTCACCAGGCTGAACAAGGAGAAGGTCACAGTGAGCTGCCTGTCTGGTGCTAGGATCCGCCACATAACACAAGCACTCAGGTCACTCCAAGGCAAGTACAAATATGACTCAGTCATTGTCCATGCTGGTGTGAATGACCTGAGACGTACCTCCCTGGACTACATGAAAAGAGACATAGAGGAGCTCTCTGAGCATGTAGCCCAGGCCGGTATGACCCTGACCTTGAGTAGCATCTTACCCTCACCAAGAATGATGCCACAGTATGAAGACAAGATTATCAATTTCAACAATTGGCTTAAGTATTGGTGTCATTCAAAGGGGATCCAATGCCTGTCAGCCTGGGATGACATGCTCGACAAGCCACGATGCTTCGCTAGGGACGGCTTGCACCTGTCACCTCTGGGCTTTCGGATATTGGCAAAGGCTCTTGCTACTCCCATAGTGCCTTTTTTAGGCAAGGCTCAAAAGACAAACCCACCTCCATAGGTATCACAAGGGATAAGAAACTAAGAGTAATGCTACTCAACGCCAGAAGTCTAAACCTCAAGATGCATGCACTCGAAACTCTCCTTAGCATGGAGAACATCGATATATGTGCAGTAACAGAAACCTGGTTCAAGGCTCTCGAGAGCACCCCAGCACTACCAGGTTATACCTCATACCATGCTTTTTGGCCCCAAAACTTGGACCGAACCACAAAAGGAGGGGGAGTATCAATATTCGTCAAAGATACCCACACCTCCAGGTTGGTGGCACAGCACGAAGCATCAGAGACTATCCATGTGCAACTAACAATGGGTAAAACTGCCTTCCAGTTTATAGCCTGCTACAGACCACCCTCACAAACCCAGGAACCCCACTCGGTCTTCCTGAGAACACTGGAAAATATGAAGGTCTCTCCAAACACCATTATATTGGGTGACTTCAACTACCCAACCATAGACTGGGAGCATTACTCTAGCTCCAACACCCTAGCCCAAAGGTTCCTAGAATTTATAAACTCAAATGCTATGGAACAACTTGTTACCACTCCCACAAGAGGGGAAAACATACTGGACCTGATCATCACCAACATGGGGACTCTATGCTCCAGACCAGAAGTGTATCCCTCACTGGTAAGATCAGACCATAAACTAATCTCACTGGATATTCACATCCCGACCCCACCCCATGCCCAGAAAACCACAGTGAAAAACGTCTCTAAAGCAAATTTCACATGCCTCAAAACCGAGGTGGAATTCTTCAAAGCCCCCAGGCCTGTGGATAATACGGCCCAGACCGCAAAATCCTTTATAAACGCATTCTATGAACACCTTCAGGAATGCATGGATCATGCAATCCCAAATAAAACCAAGACCCAATCCTCCAAAGGCAGACGTCCTGTCTGGTGGACCCCAGCCATAAACAAACTATACAATAGAAGGAGGAAGCTACTACATGATAGAGCAAAATCCCAAAAAGGGAAGGCATCTCTGATCAGTATTAGCAAAAAACTACGGGCACTCATAAAATCGTCTAAGGCCAGCTTCGAGAGAAAAATTGCACAGGACACTAAGGATAATCACAAGGCTTTCTTTAGTTATGTTAGGAACCAGGGTGGGAATTCCCAGATATGCTCAGAATTAGTCCAAAATGACAAAAAATACACCGAACCCACAGACATTGCCAACATCCTAGCTGACAGGTTCAGTGCAAACTCCCCCCCCCCACCAAAAGGGCTAATATCTATCCCAGCAGAGTGCTGCCCCCCCTGACATCTCAGATGTTCAGGTAAGAGCTGCCCTCTCCAAAGCAAGAAACACAGCATCAATGGGACCAGACGGTGTCCAGGGCTGTGTCCTACATGAACTCCAAGAAGAGCTAAACCCAAACCTAAAACTACTGTTCAGTCTCAGCCTTACTACAGGATATGTACCCAAAGAGTGGCATACAGCAACAGTGGTCCCTCTCCACAAAGGTGGTGCCTCAACGAATCCTGGAAACTATCGCCCCATAAGTCTCACTAGCTTGGTCTGCAAAGCTATGGAAAGGATCATCATGGACCTTATAAATAAAGATATTGGGGACCTACAGACACTGGATCCCACCCAGTTCAGCTTTGTTAAGGGCAGATCCTGCCTCTTAAACCTGGTCGATTTCTTTGAAACAGTCACCAAGGCCATTGACAATGGGAAGGTGGTGCACACAGCCTACCTGGACCTCGCAAAAGCCTTTGATACAATACCCCACTCGGGCATTATAGATAAGCTCACCAGCTTAATTATAAACCCCTATGTCACTAGATGGGTTGCAAACTGGCTCAAGGACAGAACCCACATGATTACAATAGCTGGAGCCATGTCAGACTCCAAACCAGTTACAAGTGGCGTCCCACAAGGCTCAGTCCTGGGACCTCTCTTGTTCGGTATATATTTCTTGGAGGTACAGGCCAACATGGAAGGACTGTGGCTGACCAAATTCGCAGATGACTGCAAACTGGCTGCCATAATAGACTCTCCAGCCAACACAAGCATCCTCCAAAAGGGCCTCATAGAAACAGACAACTGGTGCCAGAGCCATGGCCTCAAGCTAAACGCCAAAAAGTGTATAGTCATCCCCTTTGGCAAAAACAAAGTGCCCACAAATTACCACATAGGTGGTAATCCATTAAGTACAGAAGAAGTAATTAGGGACCTGGGGACCCAAGTTGATAGCACTCTCTCATTTGACAACCACGTGGCCAAAGTGGTTAGAAAAACATTTTATATAGCCCACCTAATCATGAAGGGATTCACATCTAGATCAGGGGAGGTCATTGTGCCTCTTTACTCATCCCTCATCAGGCCCATAATTGAGTACAATGCCCCTTTTGGGATGTACCTTACCAGACACCTGCAGTAACTGGAAAGACCCCAAAAGTACCTCACCAAGAGGATCAAGGGGCTCAAACAGATGCCGTATGCTGCCTGGTTAAAGAAACTCCAGCTCTACTCAGTGGCATACCGCCTGCTCAGAGGCGATCTGTGCCTGACGTATAAAGCCATGTCCAACCCGGAATTAATGGACATGCTGCACCTCAGAAAATCCAAATCCCATCAAGCTACATGCTCGAGGGACTTGAACCTCAGCACTGAAATAAATAGGACATGCTGGAGGGACAGATTCATAACCCAGAGGCTCCCTTCACTCTGGAATAAAATCCCAGTCCAGGTTAAGCAGAGTCCCTCATTGACTCTCTTCAAGAGGAATCTTGATGAGTGGATGGGAGATCGTAGGTTTACCCCGGGTATCACTTCTGTGTCACTGTTAGACAGAGGCACAGTATACTAACCTCGAAAAAGGGCATAGCAAAATTAATTTAAAATGGGTGGCGAAAGCCATACACACTCTGGCTAGGCTTATAAATGCCCTAGGGCAGATAGCCTAGTATGAACCTATGAACCTATGGAACTCATAAACAAAGACATTGGTAATCTCCAAACTCTGGACCCTACCCAGTTTGGATTTGTAAAAGGCAGATCATGTCTCCTAAACCTGATTGACTTCTTTGAAGCAGTCACCAAAGCCATAGATGAGGGTAAAATGGTTCATACAGCTTATCTAAATCTCGCCAAGGCTTTCAACACCATCCCCCACTCTGGAATTATAGATAAGCTCACTAAACTAGGTATAAATCCCTATGTAACAAGATGGATTGCCAACTAGCTCACGGATAGAACACATACTGTGAAAGTAGCAGATTCCAAATCCGACATCAGACCAGTGACAAGTGGAGTACCACAGGGTTCAGTCCTGGGTCCTCTCCTGTTTGGTATCTACTTCTCTGAAGTGCAGGCCAACACAGAAGGTCTTTATTAACAAAGTTTGCAGATGACTGCAAACTAGGAGCCATAATCGAAACTCCTAACGATGTGGACAAACTACAAAAGGGCCTCACTGAGACAGATACCTGGTGTCAAAGCCATGGCCTGAAGCTCAATGCCAAAAAGTGTATTGTCATCCCCTTTGGTAAAAACTCTGTACCCATAAACTACCACATAGCTGGTAGTCTACTTAATGCCGAAAATGTGATAAGAGACCTTGAGACAAGGTGGACAGTAGTCTCTCCTTTGATAACCACATCGCCACAGTGGTCAGGAAATCCTTCTATGTGGCTCATCTCATCACAAAAGGATTCTCATCCAGAAAAAAAGAGGTCATTGTTCCCCTCTACTCATCACTCATTAGACCCATTATAGAGTACAACACCCCTTTTGGTATGTACCTCACAAGACATCTACAACAACTGGAAAGACCACAGAAATACCTCACAAATAGGATTACTGGCCTCAAACAGATGCCATATGCAGACCGTCTCAAAAAACTGCAGCTTTACTCCATCGCATATCGCCTACTCAGGGACGATCTCTGCCTAACATAGAAAGCTATGTCAAACCCAGAGCTGTTGGACATGCTCCACTTAAAGAAATCCCAATCCCTCCAAGCTACACGCTCTAGGGACCTAAACCTTGTCACCACAATAAACAGAACATGCTGGAGGGATAGATTCCTGTCCCAGAGACTTCCCATACTCTGGAACAGACTACCTATCTATGTCAAACAGAGCTCCTCATTAGCACTCTTCAAGAAAAATCTTGATGATTGGATGGGAAATGGGAAATTCACCCCGGGGATCACCTCTGTGGCTCTGCTCAACAGGCGCACAGGAAAATAATATTCTTGGGTGGCGAAAGCCAGGGTACATTTTATGGCTAGGCTTGTATGGGCCCTAGGGCCGATAGCCTAGTACCTACCTATAAACCTATGAATAGCTCTGATGTTCAGGAAAGGGAATTGTTGGGCCTGGGTTGGCTTCAATATTACTCTTTAGAAGGAGCATAAAAATTACGGAGGAGAGTCTGAATGAGGTCTTTGGTGTTTTTAGGCAGAAATAAAATGTTTCTGAGTCTTAGTAGTTATATAGAAGAGTGTTCCTGACAGTGATGAGCTGAGAAATAGGTTTGGTTGGATTACTGGGGGTTTGTGATGGTTTGTTGGTGAGGAAGCTATGAAAGGGGGTACTACATAGTGATATGATGATTGGTTGTGCAAGTGTTTTATGAAGATATTTGTTAGTGGCAGTAGGGGTGAGTGAGTTGATGAGGAAAGAAGGAGGTAGAACAGGGTAAGTTGTGGAAAGAGGAACATATTATTGATTGGATGTGTGTTGTATTGTGTTAGCACAGGAAGATGTAAGTGGGAGTTACGACTTCCAGTAATCTTGTAGTACTGACTATGAGGGTAGTGTGATAAGAAGGTTATGTGGTTTTATGGCGGTATATTTTTAAAGAAGTGTGTCTTGAGGATGTGATAATGGGTTGAGATCAGAGAAAATGTCATGGGTGGTTTTGGGGGCTGGCTGTGGAATTGGAGATGAGAGGGGAGGGAAGCGGGACACAACTCTGAATGGCTTGGGTGTTAATCAGTCAAGGCTTGTGTTTAGCAGTGAGCTCAAAAAAGATAGGTACAAATGCATGAGTTGTTGAGAAATTAGAGCTTGGAGAAAAGAGGCAGTGCTAATAACTATATAACAGTAAGCAGTGTATATTGTTCCACCACTTTAACAGGGTAGGCCCACTCAAAAGGGAATGCATCTACTGAAATAGAGGTGTTTTGAATGAAAGAGTCAAGCAAAGAGCAGCCATAGATATACCTCTTGCCTTTAAGATAGTTATAAAAGAGAAAAAGTAGAAGTGTAAGATGCTAAACACAATTGGTAGGATAAGTGGGAAATGCACCATAAGGTTTTCCCTTTTTGTTTGCTTTTCTTTTGCTAAGGTGTCTGTGTGAAGTATTTGGGTAGCATCCACTATGCAGCTAAAAAGAAGTTATGTACTCACCATAAAGTTCCATTTGAGTTGTTGCTTTTCATTTGTCTTCAACAAATGGGAATATGGATCCAGGGCGGATCTAACTCAGCTGCATTTTCCAGCATTAGATCTGAGATCCAAGCTTCTCCCCATAATGCCCATGTCTCCCTCCTCACCTCAGATCGAGTTTGTTGCCAACAATAGCAATCTGACCTAACCAAGAGCGTAACACCTTGGCATTAGCACCTTGAAAGCACTATAGGAAAGACAAAGGTTTGCCATAATAAGGGCTATGTCTCTTCCACCCGGTGCACCAAACAGCCTGCAAAAGGCAGGGGGAAGGAGGGAGGGATAGTTGAAGACAAATGAAAAGCAGCAACTCAGATGGAAGGTTATGGTGAGCACATAACTTCTTTATCTGAAATTGTTGTTTTAATTTGATCTTCAACCTGTGGGACAGAGTCCCCAGCTACCAAAAGAGCCTGGGGAGGTCCTCATGGAAGGATATTCCAGAGCACGGCAGACACAAAAGATGCCCTGTCTCTGGATAGGAGATCCAACTTATAGTGTGTAATAAATGTGTGCAAAGATGCCCAAGTAGCCATAGACCAAATGTCATCCAAGGAAACCCCAGATCAAAAGGCCTCTAAAGTAGTCATAGACCTGATAGAATGCATCTTAATCTGACCTGGTGGAGATAATCCTTAGGCTGTATACACCCGAGCTATACACTGAGAGATCCAATAGTTTCATAGTTTCATAGTATAGTACTAGGCTATCTGCCCTGGGGCATTTGTAAGCCTAGCCATAGTGATGTGGCTTTTGCCACCCCATAAAATGGTACAAAAATGTACAGAATAAATCTAGAATACTGTGCCTCTGTCTAGTAGTGACACAATGAAGGTCCCCTTATATAATAGAATTAGTTTACTGTACCCCGTCTAGCAGTGACACAGATGTGACCCCTGGGGTAAACTTACGATCTCCCATCCACTCATCAAGATTTCTCTTGAAGAGAGTCAATGAGGGGCTCTGCCTAATACGAACTGGGATCCTGTTCCAAAGCATGGGAAGCCTCTGGGTTATGAATCTATCCCTCCAGCATGTCCTATTCATACTTGTGCCGAGGTTTAAGTCTTTAGCTCTCGTGGTCCTGATGGATTTGGATTTTTTGAGGTGGAGCATGTCCATCAGATCCTGATTGGACATGGCCTTGTACGTCAGGCAGAGATCACCTCTGAGCAGGCGGTATGCTACTGAATAGAGCTGAAGTTTCTTTAGTCTGGCAGAATAAGACATATGTTGGAGACCCTTGATCCTTTTGGTGAGGTACTTTTGTGGTCTCTCCAGCTGTTGCAAATGCCGGGTGAGGTACATACCAAATGGGGCATTGTACTCAATCATGGGTCTGATGAGGGAGGAGTATAGGGGTACAATGACATCCTTGGATCTGAATGTGAATCCCTTCATGATGAGGTGTGCAAGGTAGAATGTTTTTCTAACCACTTTGGCAACGTGGGTGTCAAATGAGAGGTCGCTATCTACTTGGGTCCCTAGGTCTCTGATTACTTTTTCCATACTCAGTGGGTTGCTGTCTATGTGATAATTTGTGGGTACTTTGTTTTTCCCAAAAGGGATGACTATACATTTTTTGGCATTTAGTTTAAGGCCGTGACTACGGCACCAGTTGTCCGTTTCAGTGAGGCCTTTTTGTAGGATGTGTGTGTCTGCTGGTGTATCGACTATGGCGCCTAGTTTGCAGTCATCTGCGAACGTTGTCAACCACAGCCCTCCCATGTTTGCTTTAACATCTGAGAAATAAATGCTGAACAAGAGGGGTCCCAGGACAGATCCCTGTGGGACACCACTTGTGACTGGCTTTGAGTCTGACATTGCTCCAGCGATTTTAACTTTATGGGTTCTGTCCTTTAGCCAGTTTGCAACCCATCTAGTGATATAAGGGTTTACTTTTAAGCTGTTTAGCTTATCTGTGATGCCTGAGTGGGGTATTGTGTCGAAGGCCTTAGCCAAGTCCAGGTATGCTGTATGGACTGCTTTGCCCTCATCAATGGCTCTAGTGACTGTTTCAAAAAAGTCAACCAGGTTTAAAAGGCAGGATCTGCCCTTTACAAAGCCGAACTGGGTGGGGTCAAGTGTCTGCAGGTCCCCTATGTCTCTGTTTATGAGTTCCATAATGATTCTTTCCATAGCTTTGCAGACCAGGCTAGCTAAGCTTATGGGGTGGTAGTTTCCAGGGTCTGTAGAGGCACCCCCCTTGTGGAGTGGGACCACTGTTGCTGTATGCCAGTGTTCAGGTACATATCCCGAAGTAAGGCTAAGGTTAAATAGCATTTTTATGTGTGGGTTTAGCTCCTCTTGGAGTTCACGTAACACGCACCCCGGGATACCGTCAGGTCCCACTGATGCTGTGTTTTTTGCTTTGTTTAGGGCGGTTCTCACTTGGACATCTGAAATGACAGGGAGATTACATTCAGCTGGGATAAGTATTTCTTCTTTTGGGGGTGAAGGAGGGGAGAAATTTGCACTGAACCTGTCAGCCAGAATGTTAGCAATATCTGTGGGTTCAGTGTATTTTTTGTTGTTGTGAACCAACTCTGAGCATATCTGAGGGTTTCCGCCCAGGTTTCTAACATAGCTGAAGAAGGCTTTGTGGTTATCTTTAGTGTCCTTAGTGATTTTTCTCTCAAAGTTTGCCTTGGATGTTTTTATGAGAGAACGTAGTTTTCTGCTAATGTTGATCAGAGATGTCGTCCCTTCATGGGATTTTGCTCTGAGCAACAGTCACCTTGGACACAGGTTTCCCTAAGAAAGGAAACAAAAAGATGATCATACTTGCAAAAGGACTTTGTTCTATGCAAATAAAAATGCAACTGCCTATGAATGTCAAGCAAGTGCAGTTTATACTCTCCCTTATTCTGGAAGTTGTGGAAGAAAACAGGGAGACTGATAACCTGATTAATGTTAGATTCCAAAGCCACTTTCAGGAGAAAGGAAGGGTTCATGCATAAGGACACCCTATATTTATGGAGCACTATATAAGGAGGCTTAACACATAAGGCCTCGATCTCCAACACTCTCTTAGCCGAGATAATAGTAACCTGAAAAGCTGTCTTCCAGGACAGAAATTGCAAATCTACTGTAGCTGCAGGTTCAAAGGGGGAATAAACCAAGGCTTGTAGAGCTAGAGTAAGATCCCAAGGTGGCATAGGGTCCTTGACTGGAGACCATAGTAAAAATGTACCTTTCAAAAAGGCTTTACAAACATTGGAAGAAGCTAGGGAAGCCGAACTGTCTCCTATATGAAAATTGGAGATAGCTGCCAGCTTAACCTTAACCGTAAAAAAGTTGGCACCCTGATGAAAAATATCTGCCAAAAACTCCATGATGGTGGGAACTGGAGCAGTGAAAGGATCCAAATCATGGTGAGACGCCCATATTGAAAAACATTTCTACATACTGGAGTAAAGTTTTCTAGTGCAGCCTGGGAGTCCTAGCTATCACTTGAACTGGAGCAGCCAAGCTGTAAGCTTCAGACTGACTAGATCTGGCTGTGGGATCCCTGAGGTATGCAAGATCAGATCCGAAGCTGGATCCAATGTCCAAGGAGGGCACACTACATGAGACCACAGAGAGGGGAACTATACTTGGCAAGGCCATAAGGGGGCAATGAGGATCACTAAGCTCCCCAGCCATTGAGCTTTCTGAATGAATTTCAGGATCAGAGGAAGTAGAAGATAAGTATACAGAAGACCGGAGGGCCAAGCATGAACCAGAGCATCTCTGGGGGACTCCCCCGAGGGGGGTTCAAAGCAAAATACTCACCGCACTTCCTGTTGGAAAGAGAGGTGAAGAGACTGCAGCAAGGCCACCCCCCGCCCCATTTTAGGAAGATCTGTTCCGCTATTGAAAGATTCAGAGACCACTAGAAAGGCATCAAAATAGATCTGCTGAGCCTGTCCACCAGAATGTTGTTCCTCCCCAGAATGTGCTTTGCCACCAGAAAACGGCCGGTGGAGAGCACCCACTCCCACAATCTCATGGCTTCTTGACAAAGGGGATAAGACCTGGTTCCCCCATATTTGTTGATGTACCAGACCACAGATATGTTGTCTGTTGGGATAACAATCATCCCTAGGGGAAGATGGGCATGAAGAGCACCACCGTCATCTCCAGGACATTGATATGCAGTTGGTCTCCAGGGAAGACCACGTGCCTTGGACTGTCCTTCCCATGCAGTGACCCCCCCCCACCTGAGTAGGGAGGAATCTGTGGTCACTCACAGTGGTCATTGGGCAGGAAGGATAAAAGGATGACCCAGAAGAAGATCTGGGGATTGAAGCCACCAGAGAAGCAAATTTCTGCAAACTCAAGACAAACAAACTGGATGGAATAATGGTAGATCTAGTAAGGACCACTAGACTGTTAGGGTCCATTGTAGAACCCTCATATGCAGACAAGCTGTAGGGATGAGGGTGATCATGGTCGCCATGGACCCCAATGCCCAAAAAACTGATTCCACAGGGGATATTGGCTCTGAACAATGTACAACACATGATGTCTGAGGGATTGAAATCTGTCCTAAGTCAGAAAAGCTCCAATAAAATCTAGAAGTTGAACAGGATCCAATAGGGACTTGTTGAGATTTATGGTTATGCCCAACTGATGGGCAGTTCAGAGAAGGAGATCCTAGCTTGGTAGAGACAATGCTTGGGGTGGGCAGAGAGAAGCCAGTCGTCCAGGTAGAAGAAGACCTGGAACTCTTGCAGCCGCAGGTGAGCCGCCACTACTGCCATCACTTTGGTAAACACCCTGGGTGCTGTGGTGAGACCAAAGGGTAACGCTCTGAACTGGTAATGACTGGCCCCCAGCCGGAAGTGGAGGAACCTCCGAGAGCGTCTGTCCATTTTGATGTGATAGTATGCATCCTGGAGGTCCACTGAGCACATCCAGTCATTTTTTGGCTGGAAGGGCAGAATAGATTAGAGACTGACCATCCAGAGTTTTGTCTTGGCAACTGACATGTTTAGGGTCAAAAGATCCAGGATGGGTCTTAAGTCCCCCATTTTTTTTTGGCACTAAAAAGAATCTGGAATAGATGCCTGATCCAGACTGGCTTGGGGGGGTGGGGGTGGGGGGGGCTGGATGACTCATTTTTCGAGCAGCTTGGAAATTTTCAGTGCTGCTTCCTCCCTTTGCATGGATGGAACATCCAGGAGGTGTTTGGGTGGGATTGGCATTTGAAAGAAGGGATTCTGTTTCCTCTGGATATGATTTGCAACACCCAACAATTGTCTGTAATTGACTCTCGGGCTGCTGGGTGTAGTGAGTGATGTGAGAAAGACCAGGTAGCCACAATAAAACAAAAAGAAAAATGTTTAATTCCACTAAGTGCTTTTGTCTGGAAATATAACAGACGTCATTAGAGTAAAAAGCACATAGAATAAACACACTTAAATACCCCATCTTCCTTAATCACATGACAATTATCCAATTAAATTCAAAAACAACCTTAAAACCTGAATAAGTAATTTCAAATGAGAAATAGTTCTAAACATTTATATAGGTCCCCCCCATTTTTGAAAAAACAAATACAATACATATTTAACATTTTTACACTTTATAAGACTTTAATCTCAAAGCACTGCCAATAGAGATAGTTTAATTCAAACCTGGAGTAGTGTTAGCATTTAGCCTGAGCTACCAAAGAAGTTCATGTTGTTCCACAAGGTCCTCCCAAGGGCCACCCCTTGGGAATTTAGGAGCAAAATCAAGACCGAAAAAAGGAAATAATGCTCACTGTCATCAATATGTTTAGCTAGGGAATACTTGTATATGCATTCACTGAATATTCTATGACTTTTCCCTACATAAAAATGAGAACAGTTTTGATGTAAGGCAAAGTAAATTACTCCAGTAGAATTAAAGCTGCAAAAATCTTTCCAGACGAAAGCACTTAGTGGAATTAAACATTTTTCTTTTTGTTTTACTGTGGTTACCTGGTCTTTTTCATAGCTTTTGGTTTTTGCTTTTTTGTTTGATAATGTACAATGTATTGTGTGGTTCTGGGTTTTTGTTATGTCTTCACTTGAACCACAGGCTATGTCGGGTAGACCAGGTCACAGTTGCATGGAGAGCATTATGGTAGGTATTGGACTGTTTTGTAGGACTCTGACCTTCTCCTAGGGCCTCAGGAAAAAAAGAAGTTTTCAGCAGCCGCTTGAGTATCAGATTGTTCTTTCTTTCAAGAAGAACCCTGGAACTAAATAAGTGACAAATAGAGCAAGACTCTTGTAAGTGTACTGCTCCAAGGCAGTACACATACACCATATGACTATCAGTTAAAGACATTTTCTTAGTGCATTTAGTGCACTTTTTAAACCCTAAGGGTTTGGTATATTTTGACTGTTTAGATATATTAATAGCAACTCAACACCACAACTATTATCTAACTAGGGAAACTCAAAGGAAAAAGCCCTCTAACTCAGATGGGCTGAGTTGCTCTCTAGCTGAAATGAGCTAGCTTGTAGGGTAAGGAAACACCAGAAAAAATCAACCGTTTTTTTTTTTTTTTTTTTTTTTTTTAAACAATAGAAAAAGGAATCTATATATATGACACACAAACACACTCAGTTTAATGCTTTGGATAGCAAAACACAAACAGGTAGTCAAAAAAAACTCTGCTTAACAATTAACACACTTTCTATAAACCAGGTTAAAAAGAACCCTCTGATTTGACTAACTATCATCACTAAAAGTTCTACTGCTCAAAAAATGAGTCTAAAGAATAGTTATTTATCACACAAAGAGTAGGGATAGGGAGGAAAAAATTAGGCCTTAATATAAACAATGGCCACAGTTAAACAGCAAAGAAACAAACAGTCAAATAAGTTTTAGTATGCTAAGTAAGTAAGCTAAACTGTTATTAATTATCTTAAATTCAAAGAGAAAGAGAAGTATATAAACAATTGAAGAAAAAACACTTAGCCTCAGCCAGTTGAAGCACCCGATCTGTTTCAACAACAAACGAGATCTGGGCAATTCCTTAGAGCATCATGGGATAGGGTGTAAGCCATGAGATACTTGAAGACCACGAGGTTTTGTAAACAGCCCTCGGTTCCAAACCCAGCCAGTACAGAATGAAGGTGAGATAGGACAACATCACATCCGAAGTTTTAAATGCAAAGTTCACTTTTATAATTCCTCAAAATAACCTCCCAGTCAAACATCCTGTAAAATACAGCTGGACAACTATCCCTAATATGCTCTAATATGAATATGTTTTGTTTTCCAATCTACATGTCAGCATGGAAACTATATAAACATAGTTTAACAGTTCTTAGTTAATTTTCTTTAGTGAAGCAAATGAAATCTCCTCAACAACATTTCCATGGTAGTGTTATAAAACATTACCTGCTTACTATAACTGTGGATAATATAAGACATCCACTACTAATGATCATAGGCTCAGCCTGAAATCATAGTTATCTGTGATAATGAATTAACCATCCACCTTGTTAAGAATACCAAATAACAGTGCACCTCTGAAAAAAAAATTGGAACACAAGATTGGCTGGAGACTTATTTGGTGTAAAAATGGTCGGAATCCTGTCTGCATATCTACTCAGGACTCATCAAAACATATATTGACCTTGAGGATGTTGATAAACATGGATATCAGAAGATGAAATAAGGAATTCTGGCTTGCATTGAGGTTTCAGTCATGGTACAGTCTCTCAAGGTTCATGATTGGATAGAGTGGTAAGGTCACAAATAGTTGATTTAATGCATATTTTATAACTCTGGGTAGAACCCCATGTAAATAATGTAAGTAATAGTCTAGGAATATTGGCTATACATGATTTTAAAAGTACTCTCCACAGCAACTTAAAAAACTGGTATCCCAACAGATAGTTGTTTTAATAAAATGTCTGTCATCAACTGAAAGTGCAAGCCCTGAGTCAGACGTACACGAAACAAAAACTAGTAGTAAACCATAACATAACATAACATAACATAACATAACATAACATAACATAACATAACATAACATAACATAACATAACATAGCATAACATATGTATTTTTCTTTGCCTGGAAACAAGAAATGCCACCATCTGAGCTGGTTTTAAATGTTCTACAAAATGGCAGATTGTAAAATACTATTTGGTTGTTAGTAGCAATACCGGGCCTGTAAAAACTATTAATGATAGCTAGACAAGAAGCTGTACCTATATGCATGCCTATGGGGGGTAAGCCCATGGAATCTGGTACTGATGAACTTTTAAATATTTATTTATTTATTTGTCTTTGTTTACCGGGAAAGTTTGACTGGCTAATAAAAACAAATATAAGGTATCCAGACAACCACTCAGCAGGTACTCGTAATGACAGTTTATTGGATTCTCAATAAAACCACTCAAAACACGATAGTCTTAAGCGCTTTCGTCAGTATAACCAACTACATCAAGCCAGCAAACATTTGAAAATACCAGGGATGATCTGATACATCACTTTCGTGAGAGAGATTACCCTTCTGGTACTATCAGCACTGCTTGTCACTGGGCTTCCAATCAAGATAGAACTCATTTGTTACAATACAAGGACAAACCAAGAGAGTTTTCCAACCCTCGGTTTGTCTGGTGACATATGGACGCAATTCATGGGGGTTCATGAATATAATCAACAGACATTGGAACATTCTTATCACCGAGGAGAGATTACACCCTTTTTTGGATGATAGATGCTCCTTTTCATTTAGGAGAGGACACACATTGGGTTCCCTTTTTAGCCATTATAAGAGGGTGAGACTTAGTTCTATTGTTTCTACTCAACACACACTCACAGGTGGCCCAGTGTTGGGCTGCATGCCATGTGGTCATTGTACTTATTGCAACAAGGTTCAGAAAACGAGGGAATTCAGTAGTCGTAATACTTCAGAAGTTTTCAATATTAACTTCTGGGCTAACTGCAGTACAGAGTGGGTTATCTATTTAGTCACTTGTACATGCTCTTCATTCTATGTGGGACAAACCTCTAGACCTTTTCGTCTCAGGATTGGGGAGCATCTTAGTGATATTAGGAATAAACGTCCTAATAATGCTCTGTATAAACATGTATGTAAACATAACTCTGCATCTTTTCATTCTATTGTTATTGATTGCATTGTAGGGAAATGTAGGGATAAATCAGGATGGCATGACATACTCAACTTTAAGGAATGCAAATGGATTATTAAGTTAGGGACTTTGTTCCCACCTGGGCTTAATGACCAATTATGAATGCACCAATGAACTGTTTTATGTAACACTATATATACACATGAGTGGTTTCTGTTGGCTCATGTTTACTCACTGAAGAAGGCTATTACAGCCGAAACTGGTTTGGGGCAGGTAGTTGGGCTTACTACCCTCTACCTAGTTATGTGATTTTTATTTCTGTATTAAATTGTGGATTTCCACCTTCACTGCTGGCTATATATTTTTTGTTCTAATGTGCTGACTCACTAGCCGTGTAGCTGCTGTACGTGCATCACGCTGTTTCCTGGTTCTCATATTTCAGATTGTCATGTATTATAATGCTTACAAATTTACTTTGAGTTACAGTTTCAATGACAGTATTGTTTGCTGACTTTATGGTAAAAGATTGCTTTTGCTTTTGATTTTGGGAACTTTTTGGGGAAAAAAGCATAAACGTTTCTTGGGGTTGAGTAGGAGGTTTGATTTTTGAGTCAAGGTTTTACAGAGGAGAAAGATATTTGGATAAGGTCTCAGAGCTTATTTTTTTGTTGAGGCTGCACATATTAATGTTGAGTTGTCTGTATCCTGAACTAAACTAGCATGGTGAGCGGAGGTGTGGAGGTTATTAATAAAGATATTAAATATGAGATGACACAGGATAGAGCTCTGTGGGACAGCTGTAGTAACTGGTTGAAAAGATGAGTAGGTTTGTTGCCATTTAACAGCTTGTTGCCTTCCAAATAGGTAACTGACTAATGATGACAAGGAGTACTGTGAAAGTCCTCTTATAGTAAAGCCTGTTAATGGCAGTTGTCTGGTGGACAACTGCCATTAACAGGCTTTACAATAAGAGGAAGAAATTGTTGTCCAAAAGTAAGAGGGAGCATGCCCTAAACTGGAAACACTTCCTCCTCAGCTTAAACAAGCAAATAAGACTGCTCGTAAAGTCCTCCAAAGGAAGCTATGAATCCAAATTAGCGTCCTCAACTAAGAACAACCATAAGGCCTTCTTTAGTTATATTCATAACCTAAAAGAAAAGGCCCAGATTTGTGCTGAACTGGTAGTTAATGATACCATATACACTGAGCCTGTGAACATAGAAAACATGTTAGCCAACAGATTCTGTGAAAACTTCACTCCCCTGTCCCCATCACACATACCCCATGACTTTCCTTCCACCTGTCCCCCACCTTGTAGCTCTAGAGAGCAGGTCATATAAGCCATCTCTAAGGCCAAAAACAGAGCATCTATGGAACCTAATAACATCCCAGCTGCATCCTACATGGACTCCAACAAGAATTAGCAACACCATTGGGTACTCTTTTCAATCATAGTCTAAATACCGGCTTTCTCCCAGCTGAATGGAAAATGGCCACTGTTATTGCCTTGCCCAAAGGTGGTGCTTCCACTGACCCTGGGAACTATAGACCTATTAGTCTAACTAGCTTTATCTGCAAGGCCATAGAGTGAATCATCGTGGATCTTATCAACAAAGATATAGGTAATCTCCAAACATTTGTCCCTACTCAGTTTGGATTTGTTAAAGGGAGATCATGCCTGTTAAACCTGGTGGACTTCTTCGAAACAGTCACCAGAGCCTTGCATGAGGGGAAAACTGTGCATACAGCCTACCTGGACTTGGCCAAGGCTTTTGACACTATTCCCCACTCAGGCATTATTGACAAACTCACCCAGCTAGGTATCAACCTTTATATCATTAGGTGGGTGTCTAACTGGCTTATCGATAGAACCCATACAGTCAAAATAGGGGAATCTACCACTAACAGCAGACCCGTAACCAGTGGTGTTCCACAGGGATCAGTCCTGGGACCTCTGCTGTTTGGAATCTATTTCTCTGAAGTACAAGCAAAAACTAAAGGTCTGTGGCTGACAAAGTTTGTTGATGACTGCAAACTGAGCAGTCATAGAATCCCCAGTTGACATCAACATCTTACAAGAGGGTCTTACACAAACAAATGATTGGTGATAAAGTCACAGCCTTAAACTCAATTCCAAAAATGTATTATCAAATGTTTTGGTAAGAGCGACATTCTAGCTAACTACCACATCAGTAGAAACACCCTAAGCATGCACTCACTGGTGAGAGACCTGTGCACACAGGTTGACAGCAAACTTACCTTTGATCACCATGTCTCCACAGTGCTTAAGAAGGGCATTCTGTATTGCTTATCTCATAAGTAAGGACATTGCCTCCAGAAAAGAAGAAATTATAACCTCCCTGTACTTTTCCCTCATCAAGCCAATAACTGAGTAAAATGCCCTTTTGGTATGTACCTTTCCAGGCACCTGCAGTAATTGGAGACCACAAAAGCTCCTCACAAGGAGAATTCAAGGTCTTCAGTCTCTGTCCTATGTAGATTTGCTGAAATCTTTGTCACTTTACTCCGTTTCATACAGACTACTCAGAGGCAATATCTGCCTTGTGTATAAGGCAATCTCTGATTCTGTTTTATTGGAAATGCTGCATATCCATAAATCCAATGGTTCACGGGTCACTCGCCCTGAAGATCTTAACCTTGTATGTGACATTAATAGAACCTGCTGGAGGGGTATATTTGTCTCCCGGAGGTTACTGCACCTGTGGAACAGACTCCCAATTCATGTCAAGCAAAGCACCTCTTTGGCCCTCTTCAAGGGCAATCTGGATGATTGGATGGGTAACAGTAAATTTATCCCGGGGGTTCCACCTGTGTATCTCTTGGACAAGGGCAATAGGTGCTGATCGCAGAAACAAGGGCAGAAATGGCTAGGCTTGTAAGGGCTCTAGGGCCATTAATCTAGTAACTTCCTATGATCTTATGATCCTATAAGAAGAGCTGAATGAGCAGTTGCTGGTGCAAGACAGTATCAAATGCCTTTTAAGAACATGGTGAACACAAGCAGACCATGTTTCTATTTTGGTTTATTATGTTAAATTATTTTAACACTATAGTCATAATATTATATTAATAATTGTTTTGCGACAAAAGCACAAACTACACAATAATAATATTATTATTATTTCTGTCTCTTTATTACAGTATTAACTTTGATGGGTGAACATCACCATGGGTGCCTACTTCTTAATGTCTTCCTTTTCTTTCTTTTGTATTTTAGATATTGTCACATTTACATATACACATACACACATCCTTTACAAACTTATTCACATCCTTTACAAGCTTTTATAAGTTGTTAACTACAATATGCATGTGCACATACATGCATACATACATTACTTGTATGATATATATAATGTTTTTATAATGGTTTTACAAAGTTTTACTAGTACCGCCCCCTTATCTGTACAATATTGCATCCCTTTTAGGAATCTTTAGGTCTATTTCTTAGATCTTTAAACCTTTAATATATTTTATAGATGTTGCATTAATTTATCTATTGCCTGTCTAAGTTTATAGTTTTGAACATATACACATACACACATTCTTTACAAACTTATTCACATCATTTACAAACTTTTATAAGTTAACGACAATATGCATGTGCACATACATACATACATTACTTGTATGATATATATAATGTTTTTATAATGCTTTTACACAGTTTTACTAGTACCTCCCCCTTATCTGTACAATAATGCATCCCTTTTAGGAATTTTAGGTCTATTTTTTAGATCTTTAAACCTTTAATATAATTTATAGATGTTGCATTTATTTATCTATTGCCTGTCTAAGTTTATATTTATTTTCTTTCTTTCTTTCTTTATTTATTTTATTTTACATTTGTTGACCGGGCTAGTCTAACTGGATATATGTCCATTTTCAGTAGAGGCCCAAGGAGATAAGCTCTGAGGAAGTAAAAATATAATCACATTATACAAAGATTAATTTGTATGTTAAACATTTCAAGAGAAAAAAAAAACAGGGAGTAATCACAGTGGTCGTTTGTTCATAGAACAGTGCTAAATATACAAATATACTTAATACAAAGCAAATATAGTTGCAATACAAATGTAGTTGCAATACAACAATAAAAAGGTAGCAGCTGAGTTAGATAATATGTTGGTAAACACGTTGACATAGAGAAGGAAAGCAAAAAGTAGGAGCTGTAATAATCAGTATAAAAGTTAATAACTAGTCTGCTTAAAGAAATTAAGAGGATGTAAATAAAAAAAATTAGATAGGTCAAGGTCAGTTTGTTAAGAAAAGGAACAAGAATAATTGAGAAGAAGAGAGTAGGTAGATCCAAGTAAGAAAGGTGGTAGATCAGTCAGGTTTGGTACAGGGGCACAACCAGTGTGTTCTGAGAAAAAGTTTCAGTTTGTTTTTAAAGAGTGATATAGAGGGAATTGAGGAAAGTTCGCTAGGAAGAAGGTTCCAGGATTTTCCAACAGCATTAGAGAAAAGTGAGTCTCCAGCCCTGTTGTTTGACTTACAAATATTTACTAGAAGTCTATGTGATGAACGTAAGGTCTTTAGATTGTTGTAGGGGATAATGAGGGTAGATAGTATAGGGGTATTGGAAGGATGGTAAAGGGTTTTGTGGGCAATGGTAAGTTCATGGAATTTAAGCTGATTTTGTAATTGAAGCCATCCTAGTTGCTTCAGGTTAGTACAGTGGTGGGTTCTAAAAGGTTTACCTGTAGTAAATCTGGCTATGCTATTGTAGGCATTTTCCATTTTATTAAGGTTGTTTTTAGAGAGATTAGTATATATGGGCGAGGCATAGAGGAGAGTAGAAATTAGGTGAGTGTGAGCAATAGTTATTCTTGCTGCAGGAGAGAGAAAGGGTTTGATCCTGTAGAGAGAGCCCAGTTTTCTATTAACAGATTTTAAGGTATTATTAATATGTGTGTCAAAGTTAAGTTTGTTATCTATGGTGATACCAAGTAGTTTAGTAGTTGGGTCTGGGGATATAGGAGTACTGTTATTGGATGTTACTGTAAAGTCTACTGGGGTGACTTACAAGTAGGAGTGAAAAAGAGGAGTTTAGTTTTTTTGGGGTTTAGAAGGAGACAGCGTTGAGTAAACCATAGTTCAACTGTGTTAAACACCTTTTGGGTAAGGGAGTGAAGTTCAGATATTGATGTGGCTGAGCATATGAGTGTCGAAT
The DNA here is from genome assembly GCF_019279795.1 of Protopterus annectens. Taxonomy (NCBI): domain Eukaryota; kingdom Metazoa; phylum Chordata; order Ceratodontiformes; family Protopteridae; genus Protopterus; species Protopterus annectens. The sequence continues at coordinate 115,793,917 of NC_056740.1, read as the reverse complement.
CATCTGCATATTGTATGCATGTAGCTTGGGAGATTGCTAGGTGAAGGCCGTTGATAAATATAGAAAATAGGAGAGGTCCTAATATGGACCCTTGGGGGACCCCTAGTTTGATGGGTAGATGGGTAGATAGAATATTGTGCCATAGCACGGCCTGTTGTCTGTTATCCAGATAGGATTGGAACCATTTTATAGCTAATGCATCTAGTGACAGAGATTTCAGGATTTTTATAAGTAACTGGTGATTTACCATATCAAATGCCTTAGACAGATCTATAAACAGTGCAGAAGAAAGCATATTAAGGTTTATAGTTTTGATTGGTGCAATTTTGTCATGTGATGTTTTTTCAATTTATTTAAATTTGTGTTGTAAGTAATTAATTTCATGTTCTGATGAATATCCATTCACAGTGGAGACAAAAGTGTATGAAGTTTTAACTATATTGTGCTTAACATTTGTTTGTTTTAATTGTGGCTATTTATTAAGTTTTTGATTTTAAACATGAGTGTATATCATGGATTTTCTCCTGGGTTGCTGAGCAACGATCCCTTTGAGCATCCTGTTGGTGGTTCTTAATCTTTACAGGATTCCCTTGGCCATTTTTTTTTGGATAAATGTTATATTGTGTCAGAAGTGAAAGAGATGCAAAGGTCCTTGGAATCATGGAACAAGAGTAGGTTGTTCAGATCGCAATATGATTGTAAGCCTAAAACAGCTAATAAACAGAAAATTGAAGTAATATGTGTACATGGAAGCAAAACAAAGTACCCCTATAACACAGTTAGATATATAAACCCCTTTGACACAGTGTTGCACTCCATAGTTCTAGTGCCTAACTTAATACATCATGTGATAATTGGCCAAGACTTTCCCAATTCAAAGAACTATGAAAGATATTGGGGGGGGGGGGGAGTTCAACTAAATATATTACCAGAAATATATAGTACTGAGTGGGCAACACAAAAGGACCAAAGATTTGGCTGTGGGTGGAAGGATTAGACAAAGTTGATGCTAACTCTTACCAAAGACTCCAGAAATTAAAAGAATAAAACAGGATAGTGTGGAGACCATTAAAGAACTGCTCATAGTTAAGAACAGAGTAAGGGACATAGGTCTAGAAGCTGAAAAAAAGATGAATTTCATACTGAAGAAAAAGAGAAAGGACAATTTAAACAGAGCTTTAAGCTTCTCCCTATTACACCAAAGGACAGAACCAGACAGAAGGAGAAGTAGGTTTCTAAGGGTAAAGAAATAAAATAAAGAAGAGAAAAAGAACTCTACCATTACCCCTGGAGGAAACAATGTTTTCATAAGTTCCTTTTTACAGAAGATGAACTTGATTAAGAGTAGGAAGTGCAGAAACTTGTACCTGTATTTATAAGAGAGGAAGCCACAGCCTCCACTTCACATCAGAAAATAAAAATAAACTCTATTGAAATGTGGACATTTATTATTTTTCTGATTGTTTTTTTTAATTTCTGGGTCACTTGTAAATATTGTAAATAATGTTGTTATCTTTTTTTCATTCTTGTTGAAATGTAATTATAGTTATTGCTTTTCTTGATAAACAAAATAAAATTACCTGAGGGGAAAAAAAAGAAAAGAAAAATAAAGTTGACTTGCCTGACCCATACTTTGAGCTAACAGATGACCTGCTCTTTAGGATAACTAAACCCAAAGATCAGAAACTGGGCCTTGTTTAGCTCCAAGGCCTTTAAAAAACATTTGTGATGAAGTTAGCACATAACCACATTTTGGGTGGACGTTTATGAGTGGATAAGACAAAAGCTAGGATTTTGGCTAGGATTTTCTGACCTATTGTTACAAAGGGCATCAAATCTTTTTCTGGATATTGCCCAGAATGTAGAAAGTTAACACCAAACTCAAGATATGAGAGCACTCTGATACTCTTATCAGTTGTTGAAGCCCTATCTGAAAAAAATAACAATAGCCGTTGTAGGTCCACTTGTAAAATTGAATAAAGGCTATTAATATATCCTGCTAATGATTGATTATGCAATTACATTTCTGAGGCAGTGAGATTAATGCAAGGTTCATAGTAAAAGAATGAGTACTGCTCTTTCTAGAGTAGGAATTATTGGAAAAATACCTAAGACCAAGGTACTGCATTCACATTCAGAATATTTTTTCTTTTCAAACGTGAAAAGATTTCTAAGGAAATCTGTATACCATTAGTAAACAAATGGACTTGTTCAGTACTTCTATAAAACTTTGAAATCTGTATTAGAAAAGGAAGCAGAACTGGATGGGGGTAATTGCCACAAACCACTTCCATATTTTGTATTTGCTGTAAGGAAAGAATCCGAAGACTAGATTCAAACTATTTGAATTACTGTGTGACAGACATCTCAGAAGCTTGCAAGATATAGCACATCAAACGTGAGAAAGAAAATATCCCCTCTCTGCTTGAGCTGCTTATTTTGGGGTGAAACATATTTGTGGATTTCTTGATCCACTTAATCTGTTAATTTCTTTACTTTCTGGAAATGCTGTAGACTTTACTTGACCAACACCTTCCATTTCAGCCAGATCCAAACCTCAAGCAGTGGGTATCATTTCCTCTTAATTATTCAACGCCCATACAAGGAGCTGTTTTCCTCCTCTGTGGGTTTTTTGCCATCTTCTTGTTCATTTTCCCTCTAGATATTATCAACATTTTACATGGTCTATACTAAGGGGTTTTTCCAAGGGAGCATCCATGATGCTGTATGACGTACATACTAGAGAGTTCTTTCCTAATTCACACATCTCTTTGAGTGATGTTTATTCAATGTGTTATCAGTCATCAGAAATCTAGTTATTGTCTCTATGTTTTCCAATAATCCTCAGTATTCCTCATTCTAAACATCAATCTTGATTTGCATATGAAATCTGCTGCAATTTAGACAGCTTCCTAATGTAAAGACTAATGTTCCTGTTGATGCATGTGAGTTTTAATAAATCTGTCCAGCTGAATGACTTTAATATACATCAAGTAAGCAGTTTCATCTGAATAAGGTAAAAAAAAAATTGATAAGGAGGACTGACATTCAGTTTTGTCTTATTTGGTGCCACGAGGCATCTATCAATAAAGGCAAAAGTAACCCATAATATTCTGTGACTACAGAAATTGTAACTGTAATTTGATACTACAGGCTAGATATAATTAAAAATGTTTCTACAAGGAAATTTACTTCAGGCATTTTTGCCATTCATCTTCTGTCACACTGCATGCTTCTAATAAATAGTTTAAATAGCACATTATTCAAGAAAACATCATTTGTCATATTCGTGCAAGAAGGTTTGTGAAAAATATTGGTATCTACAAACAGTACTGCTAAGCAAATTAATTTTATATATGTATGATTCTGTTTACTGATATGAAAAGCAATTATTCTGCACTGTTGGCACATTTATTTTGCTCTTTTTGAGGGGTTACTCCTTTAGATGATACATTTCTAATATGTTCCCCTCACATACGTATACAAAGAAGTCTGTGCTTAGTAACATATTATTTTGTAATTAGACTTTCAAACTGTTCTTTAGCTGACCAAACACCAAGTCTGAATGTTTCTTTCTAATGGTATTCAGATCTGCACTGCTATTTTTGTTGAAGTATAGGGAATGTTCTGACACCACGCTACTGTTGTTTCACAGTTTTATTTTAGTAGATTATTCACACTTTTTTTGAAACACTATAGAAAGTACTTGGAAATCAGGCTTGGTCTTCTGTGCAGCTAGTCAAAAAATTTAAAGACTACCACACCTAATTTTATACCTAAAAGCACAAGAAAATGATGTGCCTTTGCAGGTTACAGATTTGAAAATCTGCCAGTAAATAATTAAAGAAATTTTTGAGTTGGCATTTTTTCAAAAGGTTACACAGTGAAAGGGTACAGTTTACATATATGATAAAATAATGAGTTAATTAAATATGTCCCACTGATTTTAAAGGCTGGTGGATTTAAAAACTAGAGAGAGAAGGCTGAGATAATTTCACAGGTTGTCTAAAATGTGTTGACGTACTGCAGAATGGTGACAATATTTTCATTTAAATGGACAAAACTCAACTTTCTGCATATTTGAGTAACTTAATTTAATATTTATTTAGGTCTGCTCTAAGATAGTGATGTAATTTATTATTGTAAATAGAAATGCTGACTCTTTAATTTCTCTGTAGTTATTAATTAGGCTTAGAATTATGACTGTATATACATGCATGCTTCCTATCTGGAATCCCTTCAAATGAAGATGTCAAGATTCTACCCTAGAATTGTAATACAGTAATACCTCAGATCCGTGGTTACAATGGTGATACCTAACATGCTCAAAATGTTACTGGTTATGCAGTAAGCAAGTAAACTTTATTTAAGTACTTGAGTCTAAACTTTGTATGATTATACAATAATAATTTAATGACAGCAATACATTGATGTAAGTAGTTTAAAATTATAAAGCTAAAAAGATCTAATTTAGAGAGAGGAAGACAAATGCATCAAGTTAAAACCAAGAAGACAGCAGTGTATGTTGAGATATGTTTACTAGAATCTCTGAAAAAGAGGACTCTGCTGCATACTTGGTGCTGGCAGCATAGTTAATTTCACAGGAGACAAGCCTGGTTTATAAAAGAATGCATGCAAGAAGTCTTCATGTTCATCTCAGGATTCATTAGCAGCCAGATACCAGCTAAATAGTATGAAACCTGACAATTTAAAAAATAAATGGACAAAACACAGGTAGCAACACAAAATACTAAAAATGAAAGGAAAGAATATAAAGATCATGACAAGAAAAAAAAGAAAAGAAAATTGGAAAATTATCAGTTGTATAGCTAAGTAGAACTCCTGAAAAAAATGGTGATCATACATGGAGGACTAAAGAAAAGTGAAATGAAAACCAAAAAAAAATGAAAAGCTAACAATGGCAGCTTAGGATAGTGAACTCTGTACATGCTGTTTCACAAACTGTTTTGAAAAGAAGGAAGTACAGACAGAAGTAGGTTCTGCAGTACAAAACTAGAAATAGTTGCATGCTTTGGAGGCTGTGCTATATGTATGACTAAAAGTCTGCATACTGAAAGGGTACAATAATGTGGAAAGTTTGTTAAAATGTTGTCTAAGCAAACAAGATAACATACAAGTAGCTATGAGGGATTGGACACATGAATCATAAATAATTAGTGAAAGTGATGTAGTAATGATTATGTGCAATCAACCACTACCAGCAGTTAAACAGTAGTAGCAAGAAATCTAGATAATGTACTTAAAGAAAAAAAGAACAAAGACAACATTAATTACTGAAACAGCTACAGCTAGTGACCATAGTATGCTGAAAGGCATAGAGCTATAAATAGTAAACCTGTATGTAGTTGTAGCCTGGAACCATGAAGTTTTAGTATGTCAAAACTGGAAGGTTGCAATATTCCTTCAATTGACCTTTCATTAAATTGTCCTTACCAAGGTCATACATTGACAGCATTGTGGATTCAGAAAAGATGGGAAAGACAAATTTTACTTTTGTTTTCCATATTCTCTCTCTTCTCTTGGTTTTTGTAAACTTAGAGTATATATATATATATATATATATATATATATATATATATATATATATATATGGGATCCGTACGGATCACCAAACAGCAACATAACTGAAACAGATTCGGCCGGGCGGAGATCAGACTACAGTGGGGATAAGGGATAATTCCCTTTTCCCCACTGTAGTGTGACCTCGGAGTTAGAATATTTAAGTAGGGGGGTGTGGGGGGTGCAGGGGGGCTTGCCACCCTGCAAAAACGGAAAAATACTGTTTTTTTTAAACACACTTTAACAAAAGCACTTTTTCGGTGAAATATATATAAA
>NC_056740.1:115385561-115445561 GCF_019279795.1 Protopterus annectens | reverse complement strand
CACATACAAATGACACATTTACAGTACTTACTAAAGCTATGACAATATGCCTATCATATTAACAAAATAAACAGTTCTTCAAGGAAACTCACTAATTTTATATCATTTTGAATTGTCTCATATTAAATTTCAATATTTGCATTGTTTTTTCCTACTTTAAGAAGTTTGCAATTTTCTAAATCATTTGCTACTTAAGTCAAGTAATTGCAACTTAATATGGTGGTGTCAAACTCTTTCACATAAATTTAGGTCCATTTACGTGTTTTGTATGCAAATTAGTCCATTTTAAGTTTATCTCTTTGAACTGGAGTAATACACGAATGCATACAGCCACTTATGCACGTAAATTGCTCATGGCTGCCTTCACAGAGAGTCATATCTAGATAAGCTCCAGGTGTGCACAACAGAAAGTGAGTGGAAAAATATTGAATTCTGGCAGGAGCTGGGTGAGCACTCATCATCCCTAACAGGGATCACTCGCTATGGCCAACAGTGCAGCCAGAGGTATGACAACCTACAGAGGTATATGCCCGACCAGCTGACTGAGTGAGATGACCAGGTAGTGGCAAGAAGGCAGGAGTCCTACAATAATTTTTATTATTATTATTATGTTTTAGTCATATTAAACATAGGTTTAATAAAATAAATGTAAGAAGGTTGTATGATTGAAGGTATTTGCTAGAAATAATATGCATATCTGCAAATGTTTATCTGTAATTTTGTTATAATAATGCAAAAGAAAGCATAAACCTATTTGTACACAGAAGTGCATCTGCATGCAGATATATGGAATGTTTTTATGATAACATAATTGTCTGTATAAATACAAATATATTATTTAAGGAGTATAAGCATTCAGTGATTTATAAGAAATGGTTGCTGTCTCATTCCTTTTTTCCGTACTTTTGTTACTTTTTGAACAGTTAATAACATCAACAGAACTATTGCCCTATCACTTCAAAGACTCCTAAGGCCAAATGGCTCCATATCAGATGAAAGTCCAACCTCCCAATGATATTACTAGTGTAAAAACTAGTCAGTAATGACTATTTGTCTCATGACTAACAGAAATAGTTAACAGTTAAGTTACAAAACTTTTATACACACATCCATAAGCAATGACAACAATTCCTTTGATGTTTCAAGAGGGAGTGTTTCAAACCATTCTTAGTCTTACTATCAATAAATCCAAGTTACTCCAGACATCTAACCTGTCCTACACAGCACCCGGGTTCCCTACCTGTAAGAACCACCTCAGGGATCATGTGGTGTATTGGAAAACTGTCCTGCCTCCCCACAAGAAGCTATACTAATAAGAGTCTTACTATCAATAAATCCAAGTTACTCCAGACATCTAACCTGTCCTACACAGCACCCTGTTTCCCTACCTGTAAGAACCACCTCAGAGATCATGTGGTGTATTGGAAAACTGTCCTGCCTCCCCACAAGAACCTATACTAATAAGAGTGTATGTACCTTACTGCTTAGTCTTTGTATCATTCCTTGATGTTATTGTATGACCCAACGTGCGATAGCCAGCAGCTCAACATCGATCCTAACCCTCATGGCTCCTTAGAATATTCCCCTCCTTTCCTCCCCGTGCTGCTCCGTATATCTGTAATTACTCATTTTGGTCAGCAGATGGCAGCACCCATCCATTAACTGTCTTCACCCTAATCTTATAAGCTCTAACCTTACAATTAATAAGGAAAAACTAAGAAAGAAATAAAATCTCCAACTAACTTCTCTACCTCTCCACCTTGTTAATTCTATATTTCTTTCCTCTTTCGACTCACCACCCTGTCCCTAACCCCTGTGACTACTTACCTTATGATTCTTACCTTGTATCTCTTCACCTATCCTTACTGATTGTTTTTCATTACCTCGTCCTGGTCTTCAACTCCTGGCTCTTTGTGTTCTATCTCCTGTACCTGCCCCCTCCCCTCACTCAATTGTCTCTCCCCCTGTCTTGCCCATCCTCCATTCTTCTTGCCCTTTTCCCGACCCCAAAACCATATAGTGATGCCACTAGAGCTAGGTGCCATTTTTAAACCATCCTCTGGCCCCTTCCAGTCCAGGTCGTACCTTCGGTTGCTGGCTTCCATTCGTGGGTGAGTGTTTTTTGTATGTATTCTTGTTATTACATGTACTCATGCCTAGTTATAATTTGCTGCTCAAACATAGCTCTGTATAAGTAGTCATATATATTTTCTCTAGTCCAACTACCTAGTTATTTGCATCATGTGTATGCTCTGTATGTCACTGCCCTGTATAGTTTTCTATAACTATTGTTCCTCATTTTCTTTTTGTTGAGCATTATACTTACTGGGAGCTGTCACTTATCACATATAATAGTTAATTAAACATTTGTGCAAAACTGCTGCTAACACTGACTCCTTAGTCGAGTGCTCGTAAACACTCAGCCCCTAATCCGTATGCCGCTTGCTATGGTTCTAATGAACTACTGCTTACATTGAGTCTTGTCAGGCATTGTTTTCCTACTCAGAATCTCTTCTCTGTAGTAAACATTGAAGCCCTCCCAAACTCAGCTGCAAAATGTTATTGTAGTAACCTCCCCCTTCATTTTGCGTTCTTTTTATTTAGTATAACCCATTCCCACCTCACCTGGAGCAATGATGCTGCTTACTCGTAACACCTAACTGGAAGCGCTCAGCCAATGTGTAAATGTTAAAGCTCACTAGACTTAGATTAGTCAAGCTTCTAAGCGGTTTGTACTTAAATTACCTTATCTGAATTATTTCCCTGATACAGAAGGCAGTCGGCCCACTGCAATGCATGCAATGAATGGGCACTGTTATGTGCTACCCCCTAATCATAATACCGTTTAGCTACGGGTGTATAGAACTGCTGCATCTACTCAGCTGCTTGCCTGGCATTCTGTACTTTGAACCCCTTCTCTGTAGCATTTATTAGAGCTACCCTAGACCAGCCGCAAGCCATATTCTAATTCAGTAACCTCCATTTATTTTTACTGTTGTTTGATATTACTTTATTTACTTATCTTATGCTCGTTTTAGACACGAAACACTAAAACTGGAAATGCTCAACCAGCGTGTCCATGACAAAGCTTCCAGATTTAAATTATTCAAGTCTCGAAGTGGTTATTGCATTAGACTTGCCTTTTCTAAGGTATTTCCTCTGACACATAAGGTTGTCTACCCTTTATATGCATGCTTGACTCTATCCTATTACAAATATATGAACTAGTTAAAGTTCATATGCCTTATACTGAAATTAGACACTTTTTCTTACACTTTTAATTAATACCATATAATTTCTGCCTCATTTGTAAGTGTCGTAACTTATTTTACCATGATATGCTCCTCCTGCTTATATCACAATTAACGTGCCCTACTAGTTTCAACTGTTTCATGCTGTGATATGTTACTGTTATGCATATACTTAGAGTGCTGTACTTATTAAGAAAGAGGATAGTATTTACAAACAGTTTGTTTATTTCTGCCTATACAAATCTGACTGTGTTCTTAAGACTGTAAGTGCTTCCTCTCGCAGATTTTATGTCTTATAATGTAGGTAAACTGGTGTAGTGCAAAGTACATTTTTTTTCTCTCTGAATGTCTGAATGCTGCCCTACTCTGTACTCAATTGCATTTGTTGAATTTTAAGTATCAACCTGCTCTGGTTAATTCTGATTATTGTAAAGTATCTGTTTTATTCCAAGTTTCTCTTGTACTATGGTTCTGAAGCTGTGCTGTTCCTTACTTAATTAAATGTACCCCCCCCCAGTCTTCCTTAGTCTACACTTCTTAAACCTCACACTCTCACTACTTACCACCCCTAGGCTATCCCTCACTGCCTAAACTATACTACCCTTTTGTAGTATTTCCCCTCTCAATGGCTGTATTTTTTTTTCTTTTTCTCTTTGTCTGCATAACAATTAATTTTACCTTCTCTCCTCCTATAGCTTACTATCAATAAATCCAAGTTACTCCAGACATCTAACCTGTCCTACACAGCACCCGGGTTCCCTACCTGTAAGAACCACCTCAGGGATCGTGTGGTGTATTGGAAAACTGTCCTTCCTCCCCACAAGAACCTATACTAATAAGAGTGTATGTACCTTACTGTTTAGTCTTTGTACCATTCCTTGATGTTATTGTCTGACCCAACGTGCGACAGCCAGCAGCCCAACATCGGCCCTAACCCTCTTTCCTCCTTATAATATTCCCCTCCTTTCCTCCCCGTGCTGCTCCATATATCTGTAATTACTCATTTTGGTCAGCAGATGGCAGCACCCATCCATTAATTGTCTTCACCCTAATCTTATAAGCTCTAACCTTACAATTAATAAGGAAAAACTAAGAAAGAAATAAAATCTCCAACTAACTTCTCTACCTCTCCACCTTGTTAATTCTATATTTCTTTCCTCTTTCGACTCACCACCCTGTCCCTAACCCCTGTGACTACTTACCTTATGATTCTTATCTTGTATCTCTTCTCCTATCCTTACTGATTGTTTTTCATTGCCTCGTCCTGGTTTTCATCTCCTGGCTCATCCTGCTCTGTTTGCCCTGCGGGCTCACTCCGCTCCCCTACCCTGCCCCCAATTCTCACCCGTCCCCACTACCTCTACATTTAACCTCTACTAACCACACCCACTCCAATCAACCCCTACCTCCCCCACCCCCTACCTCCTAGCCCCACCCCTACCACCTCTCAATCATCTAGCACTACCACCTCCATCCTTACAACACTCTACTCACACCAGTCATCCCAACTACAACCCCAGATTACAGCAATGCTAACAAAACCTTCCTCACTTATAATCCATCTACTACTATTACTTAGTTTATCCTATCTTACATACATCACCAAACCCTTCACTACTACTCACTCCCCCTATTATCACATAACCAGTTCAATCCCTATACTACACACACACTCCTCTACCTCCAAAGGCCCTCACCTATACTCCTGCAACCCCTCCCTACTCTTCCCCTTCAAACTACTTACCACCTATAAACATACTACTCCAAGCCTGGATTGCAATACTTCCATAAAATATATAACCCTTAAACTATACACTAAATTCTCAAATTACCTGTATTTCCATCTTCACCAACTTACCACCACCCTACTTTCTGGTGATATATACCCTAACCCTGGCCCCTCTTCCAGTAGTCCATCAACATCCCCCTCTCATACACCAACATCCATAAAAGCCATCTCCTTCTCAGCATTAAATGCTCAAAGTATATGTAACAAAATCCCTAACCTCCATGCCTGGCTTCTTCATAACAATCCTGACATATTGTCAATCTCTGAAACATGGCTCAAACCCTCCATAAATGATTCAGAAATAACTCCTCCCAACTACAATACCATCAGGAAAGACAGAACCCACAAAAAAGGAGGTGGAGTTGCTCTACTCTACTCCTCTTCCTTTTCAGTTACTCCATATTCTAAATCAGTTCCCCAATTTGCTAATGCCAAAATACTTCTAGCCCTACTCCACCTGAACAAACATAAAACAATATGCTTAGCCTCCCTCTATATCCCATCTGGTGATAATATACCCATTCTTGAGGACAGCCTCTTCTGGCTCTCCACCAACATTACTAATGAAACAGTTATCCTAGGTGATGTTAACATCAACTGGTCCTCAATCCAATGCCCTACAAACCCCCTAAATATAAACCTTTACAACTTTCATCAGCTAATCGATACAATAACCAGACCATCTAAGGACCATTCCTCTGGAAGCACCCTAGACTGGATTCTGGTATCACACCCACACCATATCTCCAGTAGCAGTACACTCCCTGACTCCTTCAGTGACCACTTTCCTACTTTCGCTCACCGTCACTCTCCATCCCTACAACTACCACATACCACCATCTCTGTACACTCCTTAAAAATCTTTAACCCCAACACCTTCTCAGACTTACTTAAACAATTTCACTGGAGTCCCCTAAATACACTTCCCCAAGATGAAGCTGTCACCTACTTTAATACATAATTTCTAAACCTTCTAGACACCCTGGCCCCCCTAAAAATGAAAAGAATTAAGAGCAAAACTATCCCATGGTTAACCAAAAATACCTTAGCTGTCATGCGCCTCTGTGATAAAGCCTTGAAAAACCACTATAAACACAAAACCCCAGCCACCGTAAATGAATACAAAATACTCCGCAACAAAGTTAAGAAACTTATCACTTCCAACCGCAAATCCTACTATATCACCCTCCAAAACAATCACAAGACCAACCCCAAAAAATTCTGGGACAGTATCTCCTCCCTCTTCAACCCTGGCATAAAAGAAAACCCACACCCTGATCATAATATTTCTGATACTGTCCTAGCCTCCCAATTTAACAGCTTCTTCACTGACTTCATATCAAAACTAACATCATCATTCACAAACAACTCCACTCACCCACCAAAAATTCCCACCATCCCTTCCTCCTCAGATTCTTCCTCCTCCCATATCCCTCTCTTCTCTCTCAAACCCATACCTCTATCTACCATAAAAGAAACTCCTTCTCAAATTAAAACCTTGCTCTAATGCCCCTGATAATATCCCTTCCTTCTTCCTAAAGACAGTTGCTGATTCCCTATCTGTATACTTATAAACAGGTCAATCCAAGAAGGTTATGTACTCCGAATTTGGAAAAAAGCCTACATTATTCCCCTCCACAAAGGAGGTAACAATAATAACATCTCCAACTTTAGACCTATAACCATCTTATCTCCCATCTCCAAACTACTTGAAAAATGCATCCACATACAACTACTACCATACCTCACCAACAGCCACCTACTAACCCCAACACAATATGGTTTCAGACCTGGCCACAGTACCTCTACTGCACTACTCTCCTTCCTCAAAATTGTAAATAAAGCCAGAGATTCTAACCACATTGTCTCCACCCTCCTCCTAGACCTATTTAAGGCATTCAATACCATCTCCCATTCTCTACTCCTGACCAAACTCTCTGACCTACATCTTTCATCCTCCTGTATCATCTGGTTTACCAGTTACCTTGCCAACAGGCAACAATCCGTTAAATGGAAGAAAACTACCTCCTCATTCCTCAACACAGTCACTGGTGTACCCCAAGGTTCAATATTAGGGCCCCTACTGTTCAACATCTTCATTAACGACTTCCACCACAATATCCCAAATGCTAAAATAGTTCAATATGCAGACGATTCTACAATTATCTGTGCTGCAAACTCCATTCCCTCGCTTATAAAACTAACTCAAGATGCCTTCTCAACAACTGAAAAATGGATGCATGATAACCACCTAGCTCTAAATCCATCAAAAACCAAACTCATGATATTCACCCCATCCAAAAGCATAACTATCGACATAAATTCTTTCCTTATAACTAGTCACAACAACACATCCCTAGAAGTCATTTCCAGTGCTAAACTGTTAGGAGCTCTCATTGATAATCAGTTTAATTTTGATTCTCACATACAAACAAACATTAAAAAAACACACCACAAACTTGGTATGTTCTATAGCCGCATCCGATTCCTCTCTCCATCGACTAGATTCTTCCTCTCTACCACATATCTAATCCCTTCTCTCCTCTATGGGGCCCCACTCTTAACCTACCTAAAATCCTCTACCAAAACAAAACTCTCCTCCTGCTACAACAAAACCACCAAATTCACCACTGGCCATAGATCCTCCTCCCATCACTGCACTGCCTTCCACAAACTAAACTGGCTAGAGCTCCCAAACTACCTTATCTACACTCAGCTAACTCATGCTCATAAGCTCATTTTCAAGCCCTCACTCTGTCCCTCACTCACCTCAACCTTCACCATGCACCAACCTAACAGACCCCTAAGAACCAGCACTCAATAATCAAACTCCACAAATCTGCCCGTCCATCAGGCAAACTCCTACTCTCTTTTTCTCTAGCCCGTCTCTGGAACTCCCTCCCACCTCAAATCCACAGCACCAGCAGCCTTCCCATCTTCAAAACTCTCCTCCACTCACATTTATCATCTCGCTGGGAATGCTCATGTTCTCATCCTGCATAACATCCCCAGCTACTACCTTACCTTTCCCAATCTACAATCACATCCCCTGTGGGAACACACACATTGTAAATAACCTCTTAAAGTTAAAATCTTATGCACATCTCTACTAACTATTGCCTTCATTTAACATTCCTTAAAAAAAAAAAAAAAAAAATAATAATAATTTTGTTTGTAAATTGATATGAATTGTCACTATACTTCACATTCCAGCTGTACTAACATTTTCACGTGCTTATATGTACTCTTCTGTTCACATTTACAAACTATTACACTATTGTATTGTATTTTTTACTTTTTTTTATTTTACCTGATATTATGCCATTGTATTGCATTCTTTACTTTTACTTTATTTTATATTTATATCTTATTTTATATTTTTACCTGATATTGTATCTATGGAGCTTTTCTCCCTAGGACTCCATTGAAAATGGGTTCACTCGGCCCAATGGACCATCCTGGCAAACAAACTTCAAATAAAATAAAATACAATAAAATAAATAAATATATACAGCTTACAACCTTAGAGCCCTCCCTTCAGTCACCCTTAACTTTCAAACACTCCAAGATAAATGCCACTCCATAGAGCACAGCATCTCTATGCTAGATTCCAAAATACGGGATTCTCTTCCACCACAGATAAAAGCCATTCCAGCCAGCACTAAGTTCAACCTAGAATTAAAGAAACACCTATTTAAAGAAGCACAATGTAGATGCTTCTCCATCTTGTCCTCACATTATTTAAACAGAAAGGACACTATTAAAGACCCTGACGTTCACAATTCTACTTCCATGCTACCTCCCACCTCCTCTTCTTTCTCTTTAAGCATATATGTGCTGTAAAAACCTACATGATCTACAGTTATATTATCGTATTTATTACTATTATTGAAAAACTATATTTCACAAACTGTTCTGTTCAAACACAAAATCCAAGAGGCTCAAAGTCCAAAACCAAAACAAATCTAAGGCACAAGGTTGTGAGCAGGAGCTGTTTTATTTGGTAAAACTACTTAAAACCAAAACAAAACAAAAAAAAAGATACTGTATATATTAAGCTCTTTCGTCCCTTACTTCAGCTTTATTAGAATATAAAAACAGTTAAGTTACAAAACTTTTATACACACATCCATGAGCAATGACAACAATTCCTTTGATGTTTCAAGAGGGAGTGTTTCCAACCATTCTTAGTCAAAGTAGCATCACAATACCGTCTATTGTTCGGAAGATTTAGGAGCACTTCACCTTGACATTGTGTAATCCTGCAAGCCAGCTAAAAACTAAATTTTTTGTATCAAACATATTATGTTTTTATATATATTTGTTTCTGTGAAAAATCTTAGATAAAATGATCACATTAAAATGAAAAGTTAAAATCGTATATATATAAATCACTCAGAAAAACCTAGTACCTAAAAATAACTCAACATTCAATGCATGCCAAGAGATGGTAAAAAATATTAAAACCAATTGTAATGGGTAATAGGGGCATTCGATTAAAGATGATATAAAATGTATGCCATGCATTATTTCCTTGAAGGGGCTTGAATAGGAGGAAAAAAAGTGTGTTAAATATAAAGTTCACATAAATAGCTTTATTATATAAAAAGGGTACTTAAAGTATGAACCCATAGTACATGGACGTAGGTACTGACATAGGTATCATTGTACCATTCTTCCCTACCTCTGTTGCATTACCTTGTCAATGCTTTAAATTTCAAAAGAGGTGCAATGCAACAAGACTCGTTAAGTCCAGGCCAACCATGGGCATTCAAAGTCAATTGCCAATATAATTTCCTTAGTTCCAGTAACTGTACCCATGGACCTCCCCTCATTCCCTCCTTTAATACTTCTATAACTATGAACTTAAATGTGTGACTTTCATTGTCTAAAACGTGTCTACCCAAGACATTGTTGGGGTTCCTTTTGTTGGTGTTATACTGATGTTTATAAATTCTTTCCTTCAACCTATGCTCAGTTTTACCTATGTGAGGGATTGTGAGGGTGGCCTAATGGTTAAGGTGTTTGCCTTACAAACACAAGGTGCATGGTTTGAGTCTTACAAGGGATAATTGGCTAGGCTTAAAATGGCTCGCAAGGGCAGTTAGCTTAGTACTAACCTATGAACCTATGAACCTATGTAAAAACATGGGCACTGTTAGCATAACACTGCATAGACCACCCTTCTAGAATTACCAGCAAAATTTGACCTAACTTTGAATTCATTGCCTTTAATAAGAAACCTGTCACACATTAAAATGAATTTACATTGGGAACATAACCCACATTTCTTCATACGACATACCTGGTACATGTTTTTTTTAGATGTGTGTTCCAAAATTTCCTTCAGGTTCCTCTCTCTTCTAAATGTAAAACCGGGTTTGCTTCCTAACTTCTCTCTCAAAGTGTGATTTTCACAAATAATTGCCCAGTTTTTTTTTCTATAATCCTTTTAAGTGTTTTGTGGTCCATATTAAAGGTGGTTATGAAATTCATGGAGTAATGAGGTCTGATCAAGTCCCCACTTACTTCCTCCTCCACTTCAGCTCCTATATTATGTATTATAAAATTTGTTGATCCTCCTAAAATAGGTTTATACCATCCGGTATTTCTTTTTCTTATAACCTCCAACTTAAGTTCCTCTAGCAGTCCATAGGGGTAACCTCTCTTATGGAACATACCCAGTAAAAGTTCACATTCATTGTGGAAGTCCTCATCCGTGGTGATCATTCTAGCAGCTGTAATGAATTCCCCATTCACCACAGATTTCTTCTGATGTAAGGGGTGATAGCTGTCAAAATGGAGAAAGGAGTTTGAATAAGTGGGTTTTCTAAAGATTGTTGCTATAAATCTATGGTTATTCCTGTCCTTACTGAGGAGGGTGTCCAGGTAAAATATTTTCTCAATATTGAATTCATATGCAAATTTCAAAACGTTACTAGTGTTGTTGATGTGTGTTAAAAATGCCTGAATCCCTTCTACCTCATTCCTCCATAAATTAAAAATGTCATCTAAGTAACGTGTGTAAATCTTAAGTCTATCCTTGTACTCTGGATGATCTAAAACATATTGGTACTCCCAATGGGCCATCACTATAATAGCAAACATTCCACTACAAGGGGAACCCCAGTTTTCTGAAGATAAAAATCACCGTTAAAAAACAAAAAATTGTTGTTCAACATCAACTCTAACAGATCCTCATATAGGTTGATATCATGCTGTGGGACCCCTTTTCTGTGTAAATAACCAGCCACCATACTAATTCCTTCATCCTGGGGAATGACACTGTATAAATCCCTTATGTCAGTTGTCAAAAGTATGTCATCATCCTCAAAATGTGTTCCCTTTATGGTATCTTAAAAGGACCATGAGTATTTACAAATGTGTTTTTCACTGTTTAAATGCACTTTTAGTTTTTTGTCAATAGATTTTGCACTGGAATATGTGCTGGAATTACATCCCTCAACTATGAGGCACACTGGGGGGTTTGATACACTCTTGTGTATCTTTGGGACACCAAATAACATGGGGATTGTGGGGGAGGGCATGTGTAAATAGTTGAAAAGGTTCACATCGAGTCTCTTTTCAAGTAATAAATCATTGAGTGCCTTTGAGATGTATCGATAGCTACAATTTGTTTCATTTTTTGAAACCCCTTGATAAGTGTCAGTATCTAATATTCTTTCCATCCTTTCATTGTACTGGTGGATATCCATCACAATGATTCTCCCACCTTTGTTGCATTTCATAATATGAACCTTTTTCTGTTTAAGGAATCTTAGGTTGCTTAACTTTTCCTCACTCAAATTACTTTTACCATTGCGCTGTCCCATAAAACCATTCCTTATATCAAGTTCACAGATTTTCTCATATATCCATAAAATAGAGTGTAGACACAGATTAAAGGTACTAGGTATGTAAAAATTATCAGGCCTGTCACTGTTCTCCCCCAGCATAATTCTAAAATTCAGTTTCCTTAGGTAGAGTTTTAAGTCCAGTAAAGTGTTTGCTAAATTTTGCCCTCTTTGCAGGAACAAAAGCTAAACCCTTAATAAGAAAGTCAGCAATACCAGTATCAATTGTAGAATCAGAGAAATTGTAAACAAAAAAATCATCACAAGAATTTTTAACAATGACAGGACTGTTATTAAGTGCATCTTGGTTTAAATTGTTCTGTGTAGTACCTAAACTTAAATTTTCTTGGTCAGAAACCTCTCTCAAATTATAATGCCATAAATGAAGTCCAGAATGCATATTCAGCTCCCCCAGCCCGACCCCTCACCGTTGCTCACTAGGGCAGTGAACCGGTTCGATGATGTCCATTTCTGCATGTTGGGGCCCTTCTGAAAAACCTGTCCATTGCCAGAGGTTATGTTTGTTTGATTTTGTTGGTTTTGTTGTTGCCTCTCTTTGATCCTTTTGGATCTCATAACTGGAATATTCTCACTATTAATGTTATGTTTTTCTCCCTTAGAACAGTGAGCAGGATGTCTTTAACCTAATGCATTGCAAATCTGGACCCTCATAATAATGGTGAGGGGCTCTCCTTCAAAAGAGAGTGCGCTGGACGCTATAGCAGGGCCAGTGACATGGATGATTTTATTAATGTTAAAAACAGAAGAATTTCTTCAACTTCCACTATATCTATGCTGAAGGACTGGTTACCAAACAAATTTGGCTTCCAAAGGAACAACCTACAAGGTGAACATGAGATTTTATCTAATAACTTAAAGTTATTTGACTACAAGTTACTGAAATGTAAGAAAATACAACTTGAAAACAGCTATTTACTTGAATGCATTAAAAATAAAATGGTCCCAAAGGGGCTTAGGTTATGGAAGTACCCAGCAATTCCTGGTAGTTTTGGTTAATCACAACAATATGTTCATTGAAGCTCTTGAGGGGGAGCTGAATCATCCTGACAGTGAAATAAAGGAATACATTGATTTCGGCATGTATAAATTTGAATACCAAAAGATTTTTTTCTAGTATTGATAACCAATTGCATATTTGATATGAAAAGAAAACTGGAAAACTAGAAAGGGACAGGTTGGACTACACTAATGGGACTGTTTACCCCCCACCCCTGTGTGGTCAAACTTGGAGGAAAAAACTTTTTTGAAAGTCATGCGTTTGGAAACAATAATCAGGAGAATGGTTCAACTAACCAAAAGCAACAGAATGGCTAAACACTTAATAAAAATAAGAATGTATAAAGGAATAACAGTTATCGTATGATTGCCTATGCAAAAGTAAAATAAAACAGTTCAGTTCTACATATATCATAATCAGTGTACTTTCACACTCCCATCCCCCACCCCAACAGCTCAAGACTACAACCTATTGACTTAAATGTGCTTTTGTCCAGCATTTCTTCTCTTTTTAAATTGTAATGCTTACATTTCTTAAAACCAAAATGAAAAAAAGTACTTGTTTACTTTAATACCTTTGGCACATACAACAATCCCTGAAAATGCTTTACTATATAATATGCAATTTATATCATTAAACTACTATTTGATGTCCATATATCACAAACAATCAAAAAGGTCCACAAAAAATGGGTACACTATACAGACATAGAAAATTCCTATCTGATCAGGCACGAATTACACTAGCCCAAACACACCTACTATCCACCCTTATGTACGCTGCACCAATCCTTACCCAAACAAGAAAACAGGACCATGACTGGAGGAACGCCCTGGTCAACCTCAGTAAGAAGCTGAGATCACTCATAAAATCCTCCAAAGCTAGTTACGTAAACAAAATTGCCACTAACTCTAAAGACAACCACAAAGCATTCTATAGCTATGTCAAGAATCTCAATGGCAACACTCAGATCTGCTCTGAGTTACAGCACAATGGCACTAAATATACAGAACCAACTGATATTGCCAACATCCTGGCAGATAGGTTCAGTGCTAACCTTACCCCCCTCTCACCCCCTAGAGGGCCCATCTCTATACCGGAAGAATGCAAAGTTCCTGTAATCACGACTGCACAGGTAAAAAAAACACACTCTCCAAAGCTAAGAACACAGCATCCATGGGACCTGACAATATCCCAGGCTGCATTCTACACAAACTACAGAATGAACTGGCACCCTACCTAAGTACCATGTTCAGTCATAGCCTCGCTTCAGGCTTTGTGCCCATTGAATGGCGCACCGTGACGGTTATCCCACTCCATAAAGGGGGAGCCACAATGGACCCCGAGAACTACCACCCCATTAGCCTGATGAGCCTGGTCTGCAAGGCCATGGAACGTATCATCATGGAACTCATAAACAAAGACATTGGTAATCTCCAAACTCTGGACCCTACCCAGTTTGGATTTGTAAAAGGCAGATCATGTCTCCTAAACCTGATTGACTTCTTTGAAGCAGTCACCAAAGCCATAGATGAGGATAAGGTGGTTCACACAGCTTATCTAGATCTCACTAAGGCTTTCGACACCATCCCCCCACTCTGGAATTATAGATAAGCTCACTAAACTAGGTATAAATCCCTATGTCAAAAGATGGGTTGCCAACTGGCTCATGGACAGAACCCACACTGTGAAAGTAGCAGACTCCAAATCCGACTTCAGACCAGTGACAAGTGGAGTACCACAGGGTTCAGTCCTGTGTCCTCTCCTGTTTGGTATCTACTTCTCTGAAGTACAGGCTAACACAGAAGGTCTTTGGCTAACAAAGTTTGCAGATGACTGCAAACTAGGAGCCATAATCAAAACTCCTAACGATGTGGACATACTACAAAGGGCCTCACTGAGACAGATGCCTGGTGTCAAAGCCATGGCCTGAAGCTCAATGCCAAAAAGTGTATTGTCATCCCCTTTGGTAAAAACTCTGTACCCATGAACTACCACATAGCTGGTAGTTTACTTAATGCTGAAAATGTGATAAGAGACCTTGGGACACAGGTGGACAGTAGTCTCTCCTTTGATAATCACATTGCCACAGTGGTCAGGAAATCCTTCTACATGGCTCACCTCATCACAAAAGGTTTCTCATCCAGAAAAAAAGAAGTCATTGTTCCCCTCTACTCATTACTCATTAGACCCATTATACAATGCTCCTTTTGGTATATACCTCACAAGACATCTACAACAACTGGAAAGGCCACAGAAATACCTCACAACGAGGATTACTGGCCTCAAACAGATGCCCTACGCAGACCGTCTGAAAAAACTCCAGCTTTACTCCGTCGCATATCGCCTACTCAGAGGCGATCTCTGCCTAACATACAAAGCTATGTCAAACCCAGAGCTGTTGGACATGCTACACTTAAAGAAATCCCAATCCCTCCAAGCTACACGCTCTAGGGACCTAAACCTTATCACCACAATAAACAGAACATGCTGGAGGGATAGATTCTGTCCCAGAGACTTCCCATACTCTGGAACAGACTACCTATCTATGTCAAACAGAGCTCCTCATTAGCACTCTTCATGAAAAATCTTGATGATTGGATGGGAGATAGGAAATTCACCCCTGGGATCTTCTGTGGCTCTGCTCGACAGAGGCACAGGAAAATAATTTTCTTGGGTGGCGAAAGCTAGGGTACATTTTTGGCTAGGCTTATATAGGCCCTAGGGCCAATAGCCTAGTACCCTCCTATGAACCTATGAACCTATGAACGACTTGAATCATGCTACAATAAAATTGCCAGATTTGCTAGTAACTCCACCTTCAAAACCCATCGCTGTCAAGCATTACAAGAGCTTAAATGGTTAGAACTTCCTCAACTACTTAACTATCACCAGTTAATACTTTCCTACAATATTGTGAATTATCCTAACAAAACCTCATCCCTAAAACAACTCTTAACCCAGTATGTGTCAAATCGCCCCCTCCGCTCTTCTGAAAAATCTCTCCTCTGTATCTCTTCAGCCAATAACTCTGCAGGTAAAGCTCTGTTCTCCCACAACATAGTCAGGAACTGGAACAACCTCCCCCCTACTCTAACCTCTGCTCCTTCAGCTACTCTGTTTAAAAACTCTCTCAAAGCACACTTAATAAATTTTTGGCTATGCGCATGCATCACATAAAACCCCTACCTCATATAACAACTAACAACTAACTACTCTCATAGAATTTCTGTTGTTATGCTACAACTCAGGAATCCCTACTGGTAACTTCAAAATGTAATTTTTTATGCATGATTTAAGATTTGCTATTTCTGCTTAAAATGACTTATGGCTGTTATTTTTATATAGGTTAAAGGGTTCATAGGTAGGTACTAAGCTATCAGCCCAAGGGCATTTATAAGCCAAGCTAGAGTGTGTCAGCTTTCGCCACCCCATTGATTAATTGACTGATCCTCTGTCAAGGAGAGCCAATGAAGTGATCCCAGGGGTGTATTTTCTGTTACCCATCCACTCGTCAAGGTTTCTCTTGAAGAGTGTTAGTGATGGGCTCTGCCTAATGTAGTTTGGATTTTGTTCCAAAGCATGGGGAGTCTCTGTGACAGGAATTTATCCCTCCAGCATGTTCTATTTATTGTTGTGGTGAGGTTTAGCTCACTAGAGCGCGTGACTCGCAGTGACTTGGATTTCTTTAGGTGGAGCATGTCCATCAATTCTGAGTTGGACATGGCTTTGTAAGTGAGGCAGAGATCACCTCTGAGTAAGCGATATGCCACTGAGTACAGCTGGAGTTTTTTCAGTCGGACTGTATAGGACATATGTTTGAGGCCAGTAATCCTCTTGGTGAGTTACTTTTGTGGTCTTTCCAGCTGTTGGAAGTGTCTTGTGAGGTACATCCCAAATGGGGCATTGTACTTTATGATGGGTCTGATGAGTGATGAGTAGAGGGGCACTATAACCTCTTTATTTCTAGATGCAAACCCTTTAGTAATTAGATGGGCCACATAGAAGGATTTTCTAACTACTTTGGTAATATGATTGCCAAAGGAGAGATTACTATCTACCTGGGTCCCCAGATCTCTTATTACCTCTTCTGTATTAAAGGGGCTGCCACCTATGTGATAATTCGTGGGTGTTTTGTTTTTTCCAAATGGGATGACTATGCATTTTTTTCGCATTTAACTTGAGGTCATGACTTTGACACCAGGTGTCCATCTTTGTAAGGCCCTTTTAGAGGATGTCCATGTCAGCCAGAGAGTCAATTATGGCTCCCAGTTTGCAGTCATCGGCGAACTTGGTTAGCCATAGTCCTCCTGTGTTTGCCTGTACTTCTGAGAAGTATATGCCAAGCAGTAGGGGTCCCAGGACCGAGCCTTGTGGGACACCACTTCTGACTGCTTTAGAGTCGGACGTGGAGCCTGCTATTCTTACCGTGTGAGTTCTGTGTGTAAGCCAGTTGGCAACCCATCTCATGATGTAGGGGTTTATGTTCAGGCTGGTGAGTTTTTCTGTAATACCTGAGTGTGGAATGGTGTCAAAAGCTTTGTTGAGGTCAAGGTAAGCTGTGTGAACCACCTTTCCCTCATCTATGGCCTTGGTGACTGTCTCAAAAAAATCAACCAGGTTTAGCAGGCATGATCTGCCCTTAACAAAGCCGAACTGGGTCGGGTCAAGTGTTTGGAGGTTCCCAATGTCTTAGTTAATGAGTTCCATGGTTATGCACTCCATAGCCTAGCAGACCAGTCTAGTCAGGCTTATGGGCCGATAGTTACCAGGGTCAGTTTTGGCCCCTCCTTTGTAGAGAGGAATAACCATTGCTGTGCGCCATTCTATGGGCACGTAGCCTGTGGAGAGGCTGAGGTTGAACAGCGTGTTTAGGTGGGGGGTTAGTTCGTTCTGTAGTTCATGCAAGATGTAGCCTGGGACACCATCTGGCCTCACTGATGCTGTGTTTTTGGCTTTTAAAAGGGCTGTTTTCACCTGTGCATCTATGATTTCTGGGACACTACACTTTTCCGGTATTGTTTTGGGCCCTTTTGGGGGTGAGAGGGGGGTGAAGTTTGCACTGAATCTATCTGCCAGGACATTGGCAATATCGGTAGGTTCAGTATATTTTGTGCTATTTTTCACTAGTTTGGTGCATATCTGCAAGTTGTCACTTAGATTCTTAACATAGCTAAAGAAGGCTTTGTGGTTATCTTTTGAATCCTTGGCTATTTTTCTTTTGAAGTTAGCCTTGGATGATTTTATGAGGGACCTTAGTTTCTTACTGATACTGATCAGGGATGTCTTTCCTTCTTGGGATTTGCTTTTTTTCTGAACTAGTTTCCTCCTTCTATTGTATAGCCTGTTTATGGCAGGGGTCCACCAGACTGTTTTTTTTCTCTTAGAGGAGTGAGTCTTGGTTTTGCTAGGGATGGCATGATCCATGCATCCTTGTAGGTGCTCATAGAGTGCATTTGTAAAGGTTTCTGCATCTTAGGCAGCATTATCCTTTAGTGTGAGGGCTGTGAAATGTACCGCCTCTGTCTTAAGTAAGGTGAAGTTTGCTTTAGAAAAGTTTTTTACTGTGGTTTCCTTAGATGGGGGTGGTGGTGGGGTGTGGATATCCAGCGTGATTAGTTTATGGTCTGATCTAAGCAGTGACAGGTTGACCTCCGGTGTGGAACACCTGTTGCCCATGTTAGTGAAGACCAGGTCCAATATATTTTCACCTCTGGTAGGGGAGTTTACCAGCTGATCCATGGCATTTGAGTTGATGAATTCCAGGAAGCGCTGGGCCTGGGAGCTTGTACTCAAGTAGTTTTCCCAGTTAATAGTAGGGTAATTGAAATCTCCCAATATCAGGGTGTTAAGCAGGACCTTCATGTTTTCCAGTGTCTCCAGAAAGGTGGAGTGGTGGTCCTGGGTCATGGTGGGTGATCTGTAGCAGCCTAGCAGGCCACAATTTGCATTGCAGATTTTCCCAATGTTAGTTGCACATGGATGATCTCAGAGGTCTCATGCTGCGCCACTAACCTGGAGGTGTAGGTATCCTTGATGAATATGGATACACCCCCTCCTTTTGTGTTTCTATCCATGTTCTGTGGCTGAAACGTGTGGTATGAGTTGTAGCCCGGTAGTGCTGGGGTGCTTTCTGGAGCCTTGAACCAGGTTTCAGTTACTGCACAGATGTCGATGTTCTCCATACTGAGGAGTGCTTCGAGTGTGTGCATTTTGAAATTTAAACTCCTGGCATTGAGTAGCATAACCCTCAGTTTTTTGTTAATTGTGCTGTTTATGGAGGTGGGTTTGACTTTTGAGCCTCGCCTAAAAAAGGCGCTATAGGGGCAGCATGAGCCTTGGCCAGTATTCGAAAGCCTGGGGGTGACAGGTGCAAGCCATCTCTTGCAAAGCAATGTGGCTTGTCAAGCATGTCGTCCCAGGCTGACAGACACTGGATCCCCTTTGAATGACACCAGAAGCTTAGCCAATTGTTGAAATTGATATTTCTTTCTTTATACTGAGGTACCATTCTTGGTGAGGGCAGGATGCTACTCAGGGTGAGGGTCATACCAGCCTGGGCTACATGATCAGAGAGTTCTTCCATGTCTCTTTTCATGTAGTCCAGGGAGGTATGTCTCAGGTCATTCATAGCAACATGAACAATGACAGAGTCATATTTGTACTTGTTCTGGAGTGACCTGAGTTCTTGTGTTATGTGGCAGATTCTGGCTCCTGACAGGCAGCTAACAGTAACCTTCTGCTTGTCCAGCCTAGTGAGTGGGACGTCAGTGTGCCCGACTATAGAGTCACCTATTACTAGTGTGTTAGGTATGTTATTTTGCCTTAAGGTCTGTGATTGTGTGGCACACTGATTTTGTGTTTTATGTACTGTCTGGTTTGTGACGGGAGGTGCAGGTTGTTTGGGTGTCTACTTTGGAGGTCTCTTATGATTTTGCAGGTTTTTATTTAGAGCATCTGAGTATGATTTTGTGTATTTATGTGTATTTTTTACCAGTGCTGGTTTAGTAGGTCTATGTGTGGCTGGAGATGTGGTGCAAGTGTTAACCTTCTCCTCTTGACGGTCTGTTCCAGTCTTGGGTGGGGACAGCTTAGCCTCCAGTTTTGCTGTATAATTGTATCTCTCGCATATGTTAGTGTTTTGTGGTAGGAGGAGAGGGTTGTCTGTGTACATGAGGCAGTTGTAACATTGCCTCAGGATACCCAGATTCACCAGCTGGACTGGAGAATAGACCTGAAACTACCCTTTGGTCATGCCTGAATAGAAGGGTGAGCTGCTTAGTTGCTTGGTTGGTGAGGGGTGAATAAAGAGCCTTGCCCTGCTGGGCAATCAAGTGTCGGGTATATTAGTGCTTGCTATTAGGTCTGAGCAAGTGCTGGGCTGTAGGATGCTTTTTGATTGCTTAGGTTGAGAGTTAGGCTAGTTTCAAGGGAAAAACTGAAGAGGAGACTTAGTGGAGCCGGGAATAATTTAACCGTAGCTAACCAGCACTGCCCAGCATGCACAATCGTGCAAACATGTTTTTTATAGCAGGGAAATGAAAGAGATATAAATTAGCCCAAAATGGCCAATAAACTACTAACTTCTGCACTGAAACCACTCCTCCAGGGACAGATATGCTGCTCAAAGCTCCCCTCTCTCACAGGTGAACAGAGAAACTTCCTTCTATCCGAGTAAGGTATGGGCAACTCAGTAACTTGTAACACAGCCCTGAATTCAGCACTAGCCTGAAAACTGGACTATACTAGCTTAGAAAGGCAGGAAACAAGTCATTTTTTTTTTTGAAAAGATAAAGCAAAAACAGTAAAAAATACACTTAAAACAGCTTTAAACGACTACAAATGACCAGAAAAGGCTATCACACTTTAGTGTGCAGCCTACAACAGTTAAACACATTTTTAAACAAAAAACGACTTTATAAAAGTGCAGGCAGTCAAATAAGTACAATATGTGAAAAAAACAAGCTTTTAAATCACAATAAATGCTGGAAAATCAGCGTTTAGGTGGAAAACAGTTAGGTACAGCAAGAAAGTACAGAAAACTGATACTTAATCACTCCAAAGTCTCTCTTCTAAGCTAGAAGGCTTGTATCAGTTTAAGGCTTTCTAGTGCTTCCCAGAACCACTCCTCCAGGGACAGATGGAAACAAGCGCAGATGTGGTCTTTTAAACCAGAAAGCTAAAAGAGATGAACAAACTGTCCAAATGATCAATAAACTACAATTTCTGGGCCAAGAACCACTCCTCTTGTGGTAGACAGGCTACCTAGTGATTACCACTCCCATTGATAAGCTAGAAGGCTTTCCTTCAACAAAGAAAGGCTTGCAGGGCTCAGAAGCTTACCAACAGTCCTGGATACAGCAACTCTGTATCTGGACTAGGCTAGTTACAGGAAAGGTGGGAAACAAGTGTAAGTGTGGCTTTTAAACCAGAAAGCTGAAAGAGATGGAAAAAACTGCCCAAACGGCCAATAGCTACAATTTCTGGGCCAGGAACCACTCCTCATGTGGTAGATATGCTACCTAATGCTTACCACTCCCACTGATAAGCTAGAAGGCTTCCCTTCAACACAGAAAGGCTTGGGGGGCTGAAAAGCTTACAAAGAGTCCTGGATACAGCAAATATGTACCTGGACTAGACTAGTTACAGGAAAGGCAGGGAACAAGTGCAAACGCAAGCTTTTAAGCCAGCAAGTTGAAAGAGATGGAAAACTGCCCAAACAGCCAATAAACTACAATTCCTGGGCCAAAATTCACTCTTCCTGTGGAGGATAGACTATCTAGTGCTTACCACTCCCACTGATAAGCTAGAAGGCTTCCCCCCAACACAGAAAGGCTTGGGGGGCTCAGACGCTTACTAACAATCCTGGATACAGCAACTCTGTAACCGGGCTAGGCTAGTTATAGGAAAGGTGGAAAACAGGCACAAGTGCGGCTTTCAAACCAGAAAGTTGAAAGAGATGGAAAAAATCTGCTCAAACAGCCAATAGCTACAATTAATGTAACTTGTACAACGTTTAACTATTATTGTTACTTGTACCAAGCTTTTTTCTGCTAAATTACTAGAAGCCATATCTGGTAATGAAACTAGAGCTTGAACTCTTTTTTGCTGAACTGCAGGATTCTTCCCAGTCACTGTCCTTTCCTCAACTTTTTTATACGATTTTCTTTCAGGTTGTCTAAGTTTCTTCTTTGCTGGCACCCAGGCAGTGTACTTGCTAACCAGTAATTGAATTTTACTAAAACAGGCAGAATTACTGACCCTTATCAATCAGTTTCTTTTTTTTTTCACACTGGGAGAGCTGAAATTAAACTGTTGATCAGTGCACAGCCATCTTGGAAAGCCAATTCATAATCAATGTTTTATCCAACAAATGAAATGTATATTTATAGTTAAAGTATGCTATTTCTTTATAAAGTTATAATCCTACCGAAATAAGCATATCCATAGCTAGTGGGGTTTGGATTTATTGGCCTGAAATTGTCCATTAAAACGACTTCAAATGTAAAAGTCATGGGCAATCAGAATTGCCTTATAGCTGAAACACCTGATGTTCATAAGGGTAATTTGCATATATCCCATGTGCCTCTGTTACAGGAGGTTTGGGAGGTCACTCATTGGAAGTTCTAGCTTGGCTGGAGTTTTCATTTAGTTTTTTCTGATTGGTTTTTCAGTGTGACCTACTAACTCTTTGTTATAATCCTAGTATATGGAATTGCCAGAAATCAAGATATACAGCATCAACAGGTAGTCCCTCATGAAATGCTTCCAGGACATTAGCATAGAATCATATCACATTGGATGACTCTACACCAGTAAGCAGTAGGTAATACCAATTTTAATCACTTTATTTAGATCACATGAATCAATATAAAGCCCAGCCTTGCCTTGCTTCATGGGTGTAATTATACTATTCATTCAAAAAACAAACATAACAGGAACATGGAATGCAGAAAAAAAAAAACACTAGAGACAAAGCACCTCCACAGAAACAGAAATGGTTTTAAAAGTTAAGAACTTTCATTTTCAGTACACATAGAACTTCATCAGAACAGTACAACAGCCAAAACACAGTTTTATAAAAAGAAAGTTAAAAATGACACTTTTTCTATTGCTATGGACCTGCTTTGCTTTTCGTTTTAATTAAACTATTCACCTGCTTCACTGGCTCTAATTATATCTTATAAGCCTGCCATTTTCTTCAGTTCATGATGTACATTATTCCTTTCCATGGAGCGTGTTTAACTTGCCTAGCATCATGACTTATTTGTAAATCATATTCTCATAGTAATTGTTCAAAGCCTGTAAATAAATCAACATATTAATGAAGAATAAAATGGTTATGGCTTTTTATAATATTCTGGATATCTCTGTGACGGTAAGATTATGCATGTACAGTTTCACTCCGCTTTTATACTATGATTTTTTTTTTTACCATTATTGGATTCTCACAAACTAAAAGACCTAGAATATTAACTGAACTAACTTTTTTTAAGTACTGTGATTTACAAAAGAATTTTGGGCTTCTAATTTTTATATTCCCAAGCCAGTAGCATTAATCTAGTAGCATTACTTAGAACAACGAGTATGTTAATAATATGTACACAGTTCTCATTTCTCTGATTTTTATACCCAGTGCCTCAAAAGTATTGCTAGACATGATAACTTACTGTTCACCTTTGTCTAGTTTAAATTCAACATTACCAGGATGTCTTGACATCAATTTGATATTTCTGATGTACTTTCAGACTTCACTGCATTTAATTTTGTTTTATCAGTACCTATGAATAATTCATTCGCTTGTTTCTGTTCAACAATATGCAAATTCGTGGGATGAAGTATTTAGGAGTATCGGTTAAAAAGAATTCTGTTATGGCAGCTAAGGATATGTGGAAAGAGACTAAACAAACGATAATACAAAAATTGAGAAATTGGGAGCTCCTGCCTATGGATATGGAAAGCAAGATTCAAGCAGTAAAGATGTTTTTAGTCCCTTTAGATTTATACACCACTTAGGCATATCTGTATCAACCACCAAAGAAGTTGTGGATAGTAATTAATAAAGACTTAAAGGGTTTTATCTGGGAGGGGAAGAGGGCAAGAGACAAGTGGGACAAGTTAATACTTTCAGTAGAACTGGGGGGTTCTGGATTGCCTAATTTGAAGGGATATTTTAGAGCTACACAGTTAAGGTTCTTATACATAACCCAAGCAAAAAGCTACAATTTAAAGTGATCCCTATCAGGGATTGATATTAGAGTATAAGCAAAGAGATTGCATTGGGGAATCCTAAATGAAAGACCTGCACTGGTGGAGTTTTTAGTTGAATCTAGAACAAAAGCTCCTGTTAAAAAAGGAATTGTTAGTAGGGTGTATAAAATATTGCCCTATAACTATAGGAATCAAGCAGAGGAGGTCAGAAAAGATTAGGAAGAGACATTAGATAAGCAATTCACAAAGAAACAATTTGAGGGCATATGTACGGCTCCCAAATATGCATAAAAATCTAGAAGATTCAGGATTTTGGCTGGAAGTGCTTGCATGAGTACTTTTATACCGCAAGCAGACTCCAAATAATTTTCCCTCATATATATGGCAAATGTTCAAACTGTAATAGGGAATGCAGAGTTACCGAGGAGCATATGTTCACAGAGAGTAATGAGCTGGCAGACTTTTAAAATTACTTACTGAGTACCCTGTCAGGAATACTGGGTGAGCAAATGAGTATAACTAAGGAAATTCTTTTTTTTTTTTGAGCTGGGATACATTTCTCTGTCTCAAATCACATACTTAGAGGCGATCTCTGCTTGATTTACAAAGCCATGCCTGACCCAGCCCTGTTAGAAATGCTACATCTAAAGAAATCCCAATCCGTCCATACCACATGCTCCAGAGACCTCAACTTCATTACCACAATCAACAGAAAATGCTGGAGGGACAGGTTCATAACCCAGAGACTGCCCATTCTATGGAGTAGTCTTCCCATACATGTCAAACAGAGCACCTCACTAGCCCTCTTCAAGAGAAATCTTGATGAGAAGATGAGAAATAGAAAATTCACCCCGGGGATCACCCCAGTGGCTCTACTCAACAGAGGCACTGGGAACTAAAGTCATGTGGCACAATGCCAGGGTAATCCTATGGGCTATGCTTGTAAAGGGTCCAGGACCATTAGCCTAGTATACACCTATGAACCTATGAACCTATGATCTGAATTGCCTAGACATAGTATGGCCCTACCAAGTTTAATTCTGTTTGCTGCCAAAAAAGCAATTACTAGAAAATGGAAATCAAAGTCTAAATTAACCAGACTTGAAGTTGTGAATATTTTAACAGAGATAAAAGAACAGGAAGTGGCATCTTTAGAAAAGGGGAAGAGTAAATTACACAGGAAAAAATGGAAATTGCAGAAAAATACATGCAGAGAAATATTTTGGAAGAGGAATGAGGTTTAAGAGAAGGTAGGAAATGAACAATGTATGTAATATTGGTTTGATTTTATTGTTAAACAGTATATGTGGTGTATAATGTTTGTAAATGTAAACTTTTTAATATGGCTTGATTGCTTTTTTATAAATGTAAGGTTACTTATGTCACAAGTGATAATTCTGTAAAGATTAATATATATATATATATATATACACACACACACACACACACACACACACACACACACACACACACACACACATACACATACACACACACAAATTCATTTGAATCCACTTTTCTTTCCCTTTATTTTTGTCCTTTCTTAATTGGGTAAGTGAACTGGTCCATGGAACCTTTTCAGCCATAACTTGGGTAGAGTAGAATTGCACAATTTGCTATATAGATAACAATTAAATGACTATTACATACACGATTTTGAAATGGTTGTAGAATAGTTAGTTTACATCTCATAAACTATTATATAGCTAATTCTTAAAGAATTGCACAAGAGTTAATGTACATCTCACATACTGATTTATCATTTATAAGGCTGGATAAGGTAAGGGTTATAGCGAGTTGTCTTGTGTCAGAATCTCTAATGCTACAAAAGCTCTAAGAACTATTCATTCCTGATAAATATGAATATAATAACATGGCAGTTGTACATGCAGCCATGAATGACTTAAGACATAAAACAGTGAGAGACATGTTGAGAGACATGTCAAAATGTTTTTAGGCAAATTACAAATACAAGTAAGACACTCATCTTGAGTGCAATCATTCTCTCATCTTGAATGATGACTTAATACAAAGAAAATATAATTGGCTTCAATAACTGATTAAATAGGCATTTTCCTAAAGATAGACTGTCCCTTTCATTTCAAGGCTTCAGCACACTGACTAAGGTATTTGCCACCAGAGTGAAGTTGATAGAGTTTCCACTGTAACTAACATAATCCTAAAATCAGATAAAATGAAGGTAGCTGTCCTCAACAGCAGAAGTATAAACAATAAAATGCCTGCTCTTGAAGTACTCCTGTATTTAGAAAGCATCCATGTCTGACTAGTTGCTGTGACTTGAATTAAATGTAAAGAAAGCACTCCCTCTGTATCTGAGTTTTGTACTTTTCATGTCTTCAGACCTTATGACAACTATGGTGGAATCCCCATCTTTGTCAAAGAACATATTACCTCAAGGAAGATCCATAGCAACCCATAAAATGAACTCACTGAACTACAGATCATAATATATACATTTAGTTATAAACTAATAGCTTATTACAGAACATGTTTGTTGTCCCCTGATGACCATATACGATTCCTTAGTGTTCTAATTTATATCCCTATTAGCAAAACTCCATTATGCTGGGTGACTTTATCTATCCTTCGGTAAACTGGGACATCTATACCAGCAATGTATGGTATGCCCCAAAATTCCTAGAATTAATAAACAAAAACTTCCTTTAGCAGTTGTTAAACAAACCCACTAGATGACAAGCATTCTTGACATGATTCCTACAAATATAGCTGCCTCTTGCACTATTCCTGTGGTATCTCCTTTCCCAATGAAGTCTGACCACAAACATGTGACCTTCTTGTTTAAACACCCAAAAGTCCATACAGCAAACCCCAATGAGTTTAAAGACTAAAAATGTGCCAGCCTCCATCTACTCTATGATTAAATGTCAAAATTAATTTATGACTGCACCACTCCTGACCTTGGTACACTAGCAAGTTTCACTAATTATACACCCATTTAGAAAAAAAATGCATATAACTAGTAGACACTATCAGAACCAAGTATCATGGGAAGTTCAAAAATAAATCATGCCACCATTCCATTGCAATAAATAAACTCAACAACAAAAGAAAGAAACTCCTGAAATGACATAGAAGTTCTAAACCACCTCTCGTCAATGAAAATATCAAAAAATTGAAAAACAATGTAAGACCCACTAAAGGTGAATGTCTTATCAGGATTTGGATAGAGACACACACGCACACACACCCATAAATATATACGTATGAATGCCTTATCAGAACTTGGATACACACACACACACACACACACACACACACACACACACACACACACACACACACACACACACACACTCAAACAAATACTCAATGTATGGAATATTGTTTGAAATATAGCAGGAGTTTATGGTTTTCCTCTTCACTTGTTTGCTGTTTTATGCTTTATTTTGTTGATTACATTTGTTTAATTACTATTGTTGTAAATCAATATTCTTCATTGATAAATGTTTGTTATTATTGCCAGTGCCCCATCCCCATTTTAAATTCTTTCCATCATTTTCTTCTCCATGTGCATTAAATTATATTTCTTTTCACTAAATCTGGGCAAGGATATTTAAAACCATTTTCCTGTTTTCTCATATTTGTTAACTTTTCTACTCCACCTTGTGTGTGTGTATGGGTTTCTCTGTTTCATTTAATACCACGTTCCTAAGTTCTGTGTTGGGCTTAGTCCATTTTCTTGACAGTAGTCTTGATTAAAGCCAACTCACTGACAACTGTCCATGAAATTATCTGTAACTCTTTAATCTTACCATGGCTCTCCCATGGCCAGTACAATGATGAGACCATCTCCTCTGTAAATTGGATTCATTGATAGGTAGTTAGTCTGCCTGATAAAGTGGGCAACATCACACATAGGTTGATATCTACCCCATTCCTTGCTACTTATATATACTAATTATAATTCTACAGTCACAGAGAAAGGAAGCAATCTGAACTCTTTGTATGAAACTATTTTCCTTATTCTGCAATGGTACAATCTCTAAGATTAGCTGAAGATGATGCTCAACGAGAGACACTTGTTAAAGTGGGTCTTGGCAAGTCTTCCCTTGATGAGATGTACTGCTCACCATAAAAAAATTTACTTTTTACCCTGTGTGTGCATTATCTAAAACATCAACACAGTCTACATCTGTATCATGTGCAGTGTCACCTATGGAGACAACAGAGGTGATCATCTTCAGATTGACCCCTGTGGGAGCTACTAGTAATCTCTCATAGACAGACAACACTCTGTTCACTATGATCATCTTCTTGTCTTGTGTAATGCTTGTATTTATTCAAAACATAAAAAAAAGATGAATTTGTGGCTAGGGTTCAAGGAGTCAGCCAGAAATGAAGTAGAAAACACATGAACCACACATATGATTAAAACAGACAGCTTGAGACATTGTTCTCAAACAGAAGGATCCATTGTACTTTCACACATTGACAATGAGGGTCTATATCACAATGTCGAACTTACAAAAGTTCGATCATTGTAATATCGAACCCTACTGTCTGAAACCCAACAGAACCAAAAGCATAGAACAGAGATGTTTTTTCCACGGAAAAAAATTGCTGTTCTGTGACAAAAAACAAAAAAACAACAAAAAAAAAAAACGTAACTTTAAACTTAAACTGAAGTGGGGGGGGTTTGCACCTCACACCCTCCAATGTGGGGGGCCGTGTCCCCCACACTCCCCTACTTAAATATACCAACTCCGAGATCACACCACAGTGAAGGAAATAGCAAAGCCCCAAAAATGACCCACCGATTTTTTTCCCTGGGAAAAAAGTCGATGTGCCGTGACGTCGCTATTTTCCACTTTCACACGTTAGGGTTTGATATTACAATGTTCGAACTTGTTTTAGTTCGACATTGTAATATAGACCTGACAATGATGATGAATGCTGTACTTAACAGCCAATTTTAGTGCAATGTAAAGTGCAACACATCCAGGACAGAACAGAAAGACTAACGGAGTGTGTGTTGGGGATCAATCAGTTGAGGATGATAATGAGAATGGTAACAAATATCACCAATGGGTAAAATCGATAACAAATGTTAGTCGCTTATTCCCTGCTCTGCACTTTCCAGTAGATCTTTAAGCACATGACTTTAGTGAGCATTCATAGTGCATACCCACATTCAGCACACCTATTATAACCCCTCGGTACATGATCAGACTATAACAATACTTCATATTGTATGCTTTCTTTATCACTGGGCACCATCCCTGCTAATCATGTGGTTTATTTTCACCAGCTCCTGCTAAAAGAAACTGTACGTTTTTCTGCTGTGTTCTAGTCTCCATCTCACTGATCAGTCTTCAGTCTGTTGATAGCTATTGTTAAATATTGCCTATTGGTCCAAGCATCCTCTCATTGCTGTTTACACTTTTCAGTCAATCAACATCATAAAAAGCAGTGTCCCTGTTCACACATGAATGAGTAATTTAGCCAGTAGCTTATTAAAATATGATCAGTATGCATTAATACTTGCTGTCTCCTGAGATTGCACTGGCAGTGCATACGGCTAGGTATAGAGGAAGACCCACCGGAACAAAATGGAGAGGTTTAAATTCATATTTCCTGTATGGAATCTTTGGGTGGAGTAAAAAAGATGCTGTATCTCTGAGGCTGTTTTTAAAATTGAAATTAACTCTGCTCAGATATAATTGATAGGATGAGTGATTCTGAATAATTATAAATGATTATACACTTCTTTAAATAATAAGAAGTTATTCAAAGAGGGGAGGCACTGCAGTCTTTTGATGTGTAATGGAAGAAGGCTTGCAAAAAAACATAGGCTAGGAAGACCAACAGTAGAATTACATTTCATTTTTTACTCCATGGATCTGACCTTTCCTTTGCTGAGAGCGTCTGTGAATAGCGATGTTTTGTGGTATGTCTTAGTGCTGCTCACAAGGCTAAAAGTCAAGGCTGCCATTTTCTAACAGTTACAGGTTGAGCTCCTGTCATAGTTTATCTGATATAGGTTCATAGGTTCATAGGTAGGTACTAGGCTATCTGCCTGAAGGCATTTATAAGCCTAGCCAGAATGTGTTTGCTTTCGCCGCCCCCTTAGAATAGTTCCCTGTGCCTCTGTCCAGCAGAGCCACTGAAATGATCCCTGGGGTAACATTTTGTTTCCCATCCACTATTCAAGGTTTCTTTTGAAGACTGTTAGCGAGGAGCTCTGCCTAATGTAGATTGGAATTTTCTTCCAAAGCATGGGAAGTCTTTGGGACAGGAATCTATCCCTCCAGCACGTCCTATTTATTGTTGTGGCGAGGTTTAGATCCCTAGAGCGTGTGGCTCGAGAGGATATGGTTTTCTTTAGGTAGAGCGTGTCCATCAGTTCTGGGTTATACTGAACAAACACTTACATGGGCTTTTATTTCACCTTTAGGATAATTATGTCCCCTCCCAAACATTCAACTCCACAGTTGTTTCCTTGACATGAGCCTGTTATTGTTATACAACGTATGGTACTTGGCTTTGTGAGATAAACTAATTATTACTTTTACCTCACATTCTTTATTACTTCACCATCACCCACTGTTCTTCCTGCTCTCCCACCTCTGTCCTGATGTTCTTTTTGCTTATGTACTACACGGAACGTATAGCCAGTAATTTACATTTGTATAGCAGATTTCTGTGTTGCTACACCCCCCTCAAATAAAATGCTTTTTCCTAAGGCTTGCATGGCAAATAATGAATTAAAGGAATAGCATTTATATTGAAATTGATGCATTAGAAACATTTAACTAGATAGCTAGTGATACAAGACTTTATCTGTCTAGCCATATTTATCAAATTAGCTTGTTCACGTAACATCTTCTACTTTTCATTTCTGTGTGTAATGCTGTCCTAGGCAAACTGTTGCTGCCATAAAACTTAACATGTATGCCAAGCCTTATTTGGTGTGATGTTGACTGCACCCGTGATGGTATTTGTCCTTCTGGGGAACTTTAATCACGGATATTTGATCTACATCTGCTGTCTTTTCTGCCCTTTAGTCTTTTCTCATCCATGCATTGCTGCACTCGCACCATTCAGTCTGATACTCCTATTAATCAATTCACAAAGCTTATGGAGTAGGCACTCGTGACCACCTAGGAAAGTGAAGAGTTAAGTAACAAAATCCAAATTAAACTTCTTTATTACACCCTCTTTATCAATGACATATTTTTTTCTGTGACAAGGGAATGAATCTGAGCTGGAAGTGTTTATTGCATATTTTAACAATACATGCTTGGTTTTGGAGTTTGAGAATAAAAGTCTCCAGAAAAGTGCGCAATAGGTAGATGCAGAGGTTTATAAGAATGAAGGAAACGACAGATTGTTGACTAAGATCTATCACAAAAGATTATTAGAGAAAATAGACTATTAGATTATAAGCACATTTATTCACTATAAACCAAGAAAGGTATACTCAGGAGTCAGTATCCTAGGACCTTTAGGCTAACCACTGAGGAAAATTATCTAAATTAGAAAAATAAAAGAAATAGACAAATATTTTTATGGGGGGGGGGGTATCCAAAAGATCTAATCAAAGCTGTGAAAATTTATGTACTTAATTAAAGGGAAGCAACCTATGTTCCTGTTACAATGGTGGGATTAGATATAATGCAAAAAAATGAATTCAGAGAAACAAAATACATCAACTAATAGTTTTTTTTCCCATTACTTTTGCAGTAGGTACAAAGTCAGTTAAGTCAATTATTTGCCAAAAATGGAATACATTAAAAGGAAACTAACTTGTTCATCTATAGTCGAAGAAAGACTGTTTAAAAAAAAGCCAGTATGTAGTATGAAACATCTTTTAGAAAATAAGTCTTGACATTTTAATGGACTTCAGGCAAACACAAATTTTGGCAAATATCGGTGTTTCATATGTCAGCAGAGTAAGAACAAGGCCTTTAGTTCTTATGTATTAAATACAGATATCGATAGAACAGCAGAAGCTTTAAGTAGACATGATTGTGGGTCTAAACAAATAGTTTACCTTGCTCAGTATAATTCTTGCAATTGCTTTTACATAGGAAAACTATTAAAAATTTGAAGGAAAGAGTTTCTAAACATCTGTCTCCCTACTGATATGTTAGTACTCAAACTACTGAGAGCCAAAAAGCCAAAAAAAAGACCGAAACTTGAAAATACCTCTTCTCCTTAAAACTTCTTTTATCATGGGGACAACCCCCCCCTGCACCCTTCATGTTGGTAGCAAGCCCCCACCCGCTGAAAGAAAAATTTTGGAGTGAGTTGGATGAAGTGGTGATGACTGCACCCAAGGGTGAGAGAGTGGTGATTGGAGCATATTTCAATGTTCATGTTGGTGAAGGGAACAGAGGGGATGAGGAAGTGATGGGTAGGTATGGTGTTAAGTAAAGGAATTCAGAAGGT
Source organism: Protopterus annectens (assembly GCF_019279795.1). Taxonomy (NCBI): domain Eukaryota; kingdom Metazoa; phylum Chordata; order Ceratodontiformes; family Protopteridae; genus Protopterus; species Protopterus annectens. Next base: position 115,413,005 of record NC_056740.1, on the reverse strand, counting down.
CAGATGGTAGTGGATTTTGCGAAAAGGATGGACATGGCTGTGGTGAATATGTATTTTAACAAGAGGGAGGAGCATAGGGTGACATACAAGAGTGGAGGAAGATGCACATAGGTGGATTATATCTTATATAGGAGGGCCAGTTTGAAGGAGATTGGAGACTGTAAAGTGGTGACTGGGAAAGTGTAGTTAGGCAGCATAGGATGGTGGTTTATAGGATGACGTTGGTGAGCAAGAAGAGGAGGAGGAGTGTAAGGGCAGCACCAAGGATCAAATGGTGGAAATTGAAAAAGGGTAATTGTGAGGTGATGTTCAGGGAAGAGTTAAGACAGGCACTGGGTGGCAGTGAAGAGTTACCAAATAGCTGGATAACTACAGCAGAGCTAGTAAGGGAGACTGCTAGAAAGGTGCTTGGTATGACATCTGGACAGAGGAAGGACGACAAGGAGACATGGTGGTGGAATGAGGAAGTACAGGAGACTATACAGAGAAAGAGGTTGACAAACAAGAAGTGGAATTGTCAGAGAGATGAAGAAAGTAGACAGGAGTATAAGGAGATGAGGTGAATGGCAAAGAGAGAGGTGGTGAAGGCTAAGGATAAGGCATATGAAGAGTTGTATGAAAGGTTGGACACTAAGGAGGGAGAAAAGGACCTGTACCAATTGGCTAGACAGAGGGACTGAGCTAGGAAAGATGTGCAGCAGGTAAAGGTGATAAAGGATAATGAGGGAAACATACTCACAAGCAATGAGAGTGTGTTGAGCAGATGGAAAGAGTACTTTGAGGGGTTGATGAATGAAGAAAATGAGAGGGAGAGAAAGTTGGATGATGTGGCGATAGTGAATCATGAAGTGCAATGGATTAGCAAGGAGAAAGTAAGGATAGCTATGAAGAGGATGAAGAATGGAAAGGCTGTTGGTCCAGATGACATACCTGTGGAAGCTGGAGGTGTTTAGGTGAAATGGCAGTGGAGTTTCTAACCAGATTGTTTAATGAAATCTTGGAAAGTGAGAGGATGCCTGAGGAATGGAGAAAAAGTGTTTTCGTACCGGTTTTTAAGAATAAGGGTGATGTGCAGAGCTGTAGTAACTACAGAGGGATTAAATTGATCAGTCACAGCATGAAGTTATGGGAAAGAGTAGTGGAAGCTAGGTTAAGAAGGGAGGTGATGATTAGTGATCAGCAGTATGGTTTCATGCCGGGAAAGAGCACTACAGATCCAATGTTTGCTCTCAGAGTGTTGATGGAGAAGTACAGAGAAGGTCAGAAGGAGTTGCATTGTGTTTTTGTAGACTTAGAGAAAGCATATGACAGGGTGCCTAGAGAGGAGTTGTGGTATTGTATGAGGAAGTCGGGGGTGTCAGAGAAGTATGTAAGAGTGGTACTGGATATGTACGAGGGTAGTGTGACAGTGGTGAGGTCTGTACTGGGAGTGACGGATGCATTTAAGGTGGAGGTGGGATTACATCAAGGATCAGCTCTGAGCCCTTTCTTATTTGCAATGGTGATGGACAGGTTGACAGATGAGATCAGACAGGAGTCCCCGTGGACTATGATGTTTGCGGATGACATTGTGATATGTAGTTAGAGTAGGGACCAGGTTGAGGAGACCCTGGAGAGGTGGAGATATGCTTTAGAGAGGAGAGGAATGAAGGTCAGCAGGGCTAAAACAGAATATATGTGTGTAAATGAGAGGGAGGGTAGAGGAATGGTGAGGATGCAGGGAGTAGAGTTGGTAAAGGTGGATGAGTTTAAGTACTTGGGATCAACAGTACAGTAATGGTGAGTGTGGAAGAGAGGTTAAGAAGAGAGTACAGGCAGGGTGGAATGGGTGGATAAGAGTGTCAGGAGTGATTTGTGACAGATGGGTACCAATAAGAGTGAAAGGGAAGGTCTACAAGAGGGTAGTGAGATCAGCTATGTTATATGGGTTGGAGACCAGTAAACAAAAAGCTGTAATGACAAAACGGCAAACCAAACTGCTAAAACTGGAGTTTAATAATGTAAAGCGCTTTTCGTTTGCCTTCTTAGGCAAACTTCTTCAGACAATGATAAAATGTGAAAAATAATCCTCATTAAGTAACACAAGACAATTAAGAACTGCTGTTAGCAATTAAAAAGCAAACTAACCTTTTCTGGGGTCTACATTTAAAGTCAAAAAGACCCAACATCAAAAACTCAGACACAGTTATGAATACAAATATAAATGTCATGCCTTAATTAAATACACAAAATAAAAAAGATATATATACAGAATATTGACCTATATTCTAAAATATATATAAGAAATCGACAACTAACAAATGGGTGTGACTAGGATGGAGGATGCTGGGTGTCACAGTTCGCATAGATATTAAATGTTTTATACTGGCAAAACTGATCGCCGCCTTAGGTATCCGTAGCACTCTTTCCTGGCATGAAACCATACTGCTGATCACTAATCATCACCTCCCTTCTTAACCTATCTTCCACTACACTTTTCCATAACTTCAAGCTGTGACTGATCAATTTTATCCCTCTGTAGTTACTGCAGCTCTGCACATCACCCTTATTCTTAAAGATAGGTAGGTACACGCCCGATTGTCAGAGGCCATTTATCAACCAAGGCAAACAGTGTCTGCTGTCACCACCACATCGATTAACCAACTGTCCCTCAGTGGAGCAAAGGCAATTGCGGGATCCATGTGTGTAATCACTGCTCCCCACACACTCTGCATGGCTTACCTGGTGTGTTAATGAGGGGCTCCATATAATGTAATCAGGGATGTAGTGGCAAAGCATGGGGAGTACCCATGACAGGTATCTGTCACCCCAGCATGCTCCACCTATGGTTGTGTGAAGGTGTAGCACATTATAGTGTGTGGCACACTGTGACATACATTACCAATGCTGGAGCACATCCATTAAACATCACTTGGACATACCATTAATAGGTCTCATCCATATACATTTGATTGCAGTATGGAGTAACAGCCGTAGTACAGTCCACATACAAAACACCATAACACATATACAAAACCCAGATGCCCAAGTGGTAAATGCACTGACTGTCGTGCATGTTCCCGGTCCCATGTCCTGCAAGGGACGTTACGTAATCCCGAAGGCACGAATAATGGATGTTGGATGCAGGTCATCAGATCAGGTTTAGCACATGTCAGCGGGATTATGCATTGGCAAGTGCTGAATATACGGATATGCGCGAAACAGGGCTAAGCTTTTCTGAATATCGCACAGATCACGGTCAACGATGTCCAGAACAGGTGAAACTAGCATTATTCACCCCTGTACTAATAGTGCCTGCTCTGAAGGGTAGAACGACCACTGCCAGGAGTAGAACACGCAATCATGTACACAATCACCTACAAATGTGCGGAGTCCAGGAAACAGTATACACCGACATGTACACAACGAAAGATGTGTTCTCACTCTCTCTCTCTCTATATATATATATATATATATATATATATATATATATATATATATATATATATATATATATATATATATATATATATATATATATATATATACATAAAGGGTGATAGAGAGATATAAGTTGATATATACGTATTCACCTATATCTGCAAATATATAGATAGGTCAATGACATGTACACAACCATGGAGGTACAAATAAATAGGATACTGCCAACTATCGAATGTGTCACATACCGAAACGCGTAATCACGAGGCTGAAAGACCGAAAGACCACAGTACTGGAACACTAGAACCGAGAGTAATATTATCACGATGTTAAGGGACATGTAGTTATCGCTGCCGGTGCTGCGGTCCAGGTAGGTACTGTGTTCAACTGTGTATGTGATTGCTGTAGTCTGTGTATGTGTGTGTTGAGGGTGCCATGTGCATTTCTGTGGGGCTGTAATGTGTGTGTGTGTGTGTGTGTGTGTGCTTGCATCATGTGTCTGTTAGTGCTAATTCGGAGGTAGATCAGTATGGTAGGTGTGGTCATAGCTGGCCGTAGGCATACCGTTACCACCTGTCCCACTTTAAGAGGGACAGCCCCTCCCTGGGCAGTTGTGTCCTGACAAAAAAATTAAAAAGGGCAAATGTCCGAGATGTTAGGACATAATTATGTTCCATATATTATGTAATAGTTGCATTAAATAGTTATGCCTGTATCTAAAATATGTAAATGTTACATGAAACATGATAAGTAGCTAAAGTGCGTGAAGAATAAGTATATATTCAGGATAAAAGTATGTTCTATCCTGTGTACTGACCGTGGGTATGTGTCGGCTTGGAAACACCAATGTGTGTCCTGCAAATGTCCCACTATAGCCATTTGAAAAGGTGGCAACCCATGCCAAAGAGGTTCAGTCACCAACACAACTGCAATGAGTGCAAATATCTGTGACAGAAATACATGAGACAGCTGTCATTTAGTAACATTCCCTTACATAGCGATGTATTTCCGGAGGTATTGAAGTATCAACCTCACCTGCATGTTATATAGAAACCAATTAACAATGGCTCAATGTATAAGCCTGTAACAACCATAGTTTCTCAGTCTACTAAATGATAGGTCTTCAATTAGGGAAGGAGCCCACACACATATATGGAATATGTAGAAATGCAGTCCCCACAAACCTGTATATGCTATGTACACCCACCTACATCTTCCCCACATCCGAAACAATTGCAATACAGACTGTAATAACATCACAAACATCCACTCACTCAATTACATCTGCAGAACCGTTAACATACCTTGTGAGAGACACATTTGTAATGGCGCCATGTGAAATTGTAGCTGTTGTATAATGGAACAGACAGTGATGTTACAGGTTTTGTTTGCAGTAGTCCCTTATCAGACGGTTGAGATGACAGGTACACTCAGATGTAGAACCACATACTCTAGCCATCACACACAATCCACGGGGGACATAAATTCAAAATATCTGTGTCTCTCCAAATAGCAGTTGCAATTCCTCACAAAAAAAACACATACAGGCCATCTCCCCAAAGGTAGGGCAAACGGGCAACACCCAAGTGGAGAATTCAATTATACCCCACTGTTGCCACGTAATTTGCGAATGGAGTAGCGGCACAGCTGATGTACATGTAATAATTTACTCAGGAACACCAATTGGCAGCAGGATACCACATGTTACAGGTATCGACGTATATAAGGATGCCTTGCCATACATTCAAACCGTAAGCTCATACCATAGAACCATTTAAACAATAAAGGTGTAAGAGAGATATTTTATGAAGACTCGGAAACAAGGTATGTAGAACACTCAGTATGTCAGTGTATGTAGAGCCTGTTTTGTAGTAATTAAAGTGTATGCAATGCATAAAGTGGGAAAAGGTATTATGTAGTGATGTCTTGTTGAGCATAGTAACGCTTGTAGAAATTGTGTGTCCTGCTGTGGGCCACAAGGTAAACATCTCATACACCATAAGGGATGCTACATGAGGGCTTTAAACACAACAATTCCACACCACCCACCATCAGTGGTAGGGTTTGTCCAACATGTACTTGCCATAGCAGGGGATAGTATATGTCGATATACTGTCACAGTAGGCATGTGTAAGGGCATATAATGAGAATAACATGCCTAGGGTGGTCCTGCTGTGCAAGTATGCTTTGCATTATGGGATAATGTTTAAAATATGTGTAATGTACAGTATTGTAGGTAGATATGTCAGATATTTTACACAGCATAACTGTTATATCATGCAAACAAAGGGTATTGTTTATTGGCATGTAGAATACACAATAACAGGATACATATGGCTTGTAGTCACGGGACACTGTAACAGCATGATAGCTAACTGAAATGGAAGAGCTACTCAATTATCCATGCACAAAGGACATGTAATAGCTTCACAGGTTCATAGTGAGGTACTATGCTGTCTGGCCAAGTCCATGTGTAAGCCCAATGACAGTGTTTTCACCAGCGGCACCTCCCTAGGGTAGTGTCCTGTCTGTGAACAGCAGAGCCATGTGTTACCTGCACCTGTGTACAGTACAGCCACTGCAGTGATCACTGGCATACATGTGTGTCTCCCATCCACCCATCAAGGTATCTCATGAAGAGTGCTAGTGAGTGTCCCTGCTTGATGTACATAGGAATCATGTTCCAAAGTATGGTGAGTGTCTGGTTCAGGAATGTATCCCTCAAGCACATCCCACTCATGGTTGCATTTGTGCACATATCCATGAGCATGTTGCTCTCAGTGGCCTTTGCTTATGTTGCTTATGTGAAGTATATGCATAAATATTGTTGTGGATATGGGCCCTGTATGTTCAGCAGAGGTCACCCCTGAGTATGCAGTATGCAAATGTGTACAGTCATGGTGTCTGTAGTTGTGCCGCGTACGTCATCCTTCAGAGGTCAATAATCCTCATGGTGTGTTAATGTTGTGGTATGTAAAGGCATTCCTGTTCCGTAAGGTACACCCCAAAAGGGGTGTTGTACCCCTGAACGTGTGTCATACGTCAGGAGTATAGAGGTACAATGGGTGCCTTTGTTCCAGCTATAAACCCATTACAGATAAGGGTGGCCACGTAGAAGGATATCCACGCCACATTGGCAATATGGTTATCAAAGGAGTGGGTGCTATATACGTGTGTACTAAGATCCCGTATAATGTCACATGTATGTAGGGGACTACCACCTATGTGACAGTCAGTGGGTGATTGGTGTAATCCAAAGGGGATGTCTATGCACTTTGTGTTATGCAGCTTGAGGCCATGTTATTGACATCAGGTATCCGTCACAGTGACACCCATATGGAGGGTGTCTGTATCAGCTGGTGGATCAATCATGGCTCCTTGTTTGCAGTCGTCTGGAAACCTATTCAGGGAAAGTCCCTCTGTGCTAGCTTGTACCTCAGGGAAGCATATACCAAACATGAGGGGCCCTATTACCGAGGACTGTGGTACGCCAAGTGTAACTGAATTACTGTAGGTACCATGGTACGCTACCCTCATTATGTGGGTCCTGTCCGTGAGCCACTTTGCATAACATCCCAAGACGTAGGGGTCGATGTGCAGGTGGATGTGTATGTTGTCAATACCAAAATGGAGAATGGTGCTGAAAGCCAATGAGAGGACAATGTAGGCTGTGTGGACCCCCTTACCCTCATCAACTACCCTGGTAACTGTATCAAAGGAGTCCACCAGGTGTAGGAGCCATGGTCTGGCCCTAACAAATCTAACCCGGGTGGCATCAAAGGTCTGGAGGCCACCAATGTCTCTGTGAATGACTTCTATGATGATGTGCCCCATAGCCTTGCAAAACAGTCCAGTCAGGCATATAGGGCAATAGTCCCTGTGGTTCATTGTGGTGCCACCTGTGTGGAGTGTGATGACTGTTGCTGTGCACCATTCAGGGGCCACAATGTCTGATACAAGGGTATTACTGAATCTGGTGGTCAAGTGGGGAGCCATGTCGTTCTGAGGTTTGTGTAAATCACAGCCTAGGATGTTGGACGGTCACATGGAGTCTGTGTTCCAGGCCTTAGAGAGTGCAGGTTGGAACTGCATAGTTGTGACCGCAGGGACTCTGCATTGTTCCCGTATGGATTTTGGCCCTGTAGGGAATGAGAGGGTGTAAAGTTAGCATTGAACCTATCTGCCAGGATGTTGCCAATAGCAGTCGGTCTGTAATGTTCCTCTCTAACCGTCGTATGTCAGAGCAGATGTGGGTATTGCCATTGAGTACTGACATACCTCCATAATGCTTTGTGGTATTCCTTGGAATGTGTCACAGTAATGTTTATATAGCTAGCTTTGGAAGATGTGATAAGGGATCCCGGATTCCTACTGAGGCTGACCAGTGAACTACCCCACCCATGGGATTGTACTCCACTTTGCAACAGCCACCACCTTCTGTTGTACATTATGTGCATGGAACCGGACCCCCAGAGTGGCGTCCGTTATCTGGTGGGTACCATCATGGCTCTGTTTGGGATAGCATGATCCATGCTGTCGTGTAAGTCCTAATGAAGTACACTGGTGTATGTTTCAGCGTTTGTAAGTGCATTGTCCATTTTCACGGGTGTCATGACATTTACTACTGCTGTCATAAGATGTCTGATGTAGGTGTTGTAGAAATCTTCTACTGTGTATTCCTTGAAAGGTGTGGTTCCGGGATGTGGATAACAAGGGTGATTAGCATATGTTCGGAAACTACCAACAAGGGGATAACCCCAGGTGGGAACACCAGTCACATGTTGGTAATGTCTATGTCTAGGATATTGTTGGTCTTAGTGGTGGTGTGTATGGGTTGATCCAGCCGAGTGGAGGTTATGAATCCCAGAAAGCGTTGGCCTAATGTGTCGGTACATGAGTAGGCATCCCAGTTAAGTGTGGGGTAGTGTCAGTCTCACATCAGTAGTACCTGTCTGAACCCTACTGTCCAGTACACCAAGAAATGAGGGCTGGTACCGTGGGGTATGTTGTTGAATCTGTAGCAAGTTACAATGTGTATAGCAGTTCTGGCCACAGTTAGTTGCACGTGGATCACCTCTGATGCATTGTGCTAAGGAACCAGCCTGAAGGTGTGTACATCCTTGTGAAATATGGACACACCTCCGCCGTGGGTGTTCCGGTCCTGGTTACATGACTAAAAGGTGTGGTCTGCGTGTAACCTGTCAGTGCAGGTGTGCTCTCCGGAGCCTAGAGGTAGGTAGGGGTCACTGCAGAGACTGCGTTAGAGATGAAGATGTCAAGCATTGAGTAACATTACCCCAGGTTTTGTTTGCCTGTTCCTGTTCTGGTGGTGAATGTTATTGGAGACTGTCCAAGACAGGCAGTATAGGAGCAGCAAGAGCCTTAAATGTTATCTGTACTCCCAGGGCTGACAGGTGCAGGTTATCTGTGCCAAAGCATCGTGCTTTGTTGACCATGTTATTCAAAGCAGACAGATACTGGATGCCTGTGGAATGACTGCAGACGCATAGGCAACTGTTGAAGTGAAACATTCAGTCATTGTACAGTGGTATCAGTCTGGATGAATGCAGAATGCTTCTAAGGGCTTGGGCGATACCTTCTGGGCTACAAGACCGGAGAGCTATTGCATTACCCTGTACATGTAGTCCAGGAAGTTACATCTCAGGGCAGTGACACTAACATGGAGAATGACAGTCAAATTGTACCTGGTGAGGTGTGGCATGGGTGCATAGGTTAATTTGCGGATCCTGTAACCCGACAGCCAGATGTAAGCGACTATCGCCTTGTGTAGCCTGCTGAGTGGGACATCAGTGTGACCGCCTACAGAGTCACCTATGACTGGAGTGTTGTGTAGGTTATGACACCCTATTGGCTGTAGTTGATGTGCACACATGAGTCTGTGGGCTATAAGTAATTGGTGTTGTGTTTGGTGATGGGGGCTGCCTCTGTTGCCTACACAGAGTATGGAGAGGTTCTGCAAATGTTGTAGTCATACTATGTGTGGCCTGTGGTGGTGGAGATCTAGTGAGACTATGTGATGAGTGGGGTGTGTTGCAAATGTTAAACGTCCCCACATGAATGTCAGGTTCAGTCTGGGTTGGTGAGAGCATTACCCCCGGCATGGCTACATATGTGCATCTCCCACAGGCTGTAGTGTCGTATGTTGGGAGGTGAGCATTGACTGTGTACATGAGATAATTTCTGTATTGCCTCATGTTTGCCATATTCATCATATAGACACTGGTAAGTGACACTTGGACATGCCTGTATATTCAACCATGTCTCACAAGATATGTGAGTTATGTGTGTACAACAGCTGTTGTACTGTAAGCAAGCTGGAAATGTGAGGACAGACAGTGTACCTGTAAGAAATTAGTTGGAATGTGTGCTATAGTAATACGTACCTCATGAAGTGCTTACATGTTCTGAACAAGTCCTGAGCATGAATATGCAATACAGATAGGGTGTTGGATAATATAAACCCACTGCAACCCACAAGCGGAGACGCCAGTCATAATTGGAGGCACTGCACTATTTCCCTGCTGAGTATGGTCTGCAGGTCTATGAACCTTTATCAACGTAGATGTTAGCAGTAGAGATGTAGATGACAGTATGGATGATTTCACACTGCATAGCATACCTGTGACAGGTCATAGGACATAACCCATACTGTGTTCCAGCTACACTGAGTATACTAGATGTACCTTTGTATGTCACAGGAGTGGTCTACCAGTGGCCTGTTGACAGAAGCAACACTACAAAAGGTGTCTGAGTGACATGTGCATATCACACCAGTGGCAGCTACAGTAAAACAGGGTTAATGTTTTGTACTGCCCCCTCATTGTAGCCCATACCACATAGACAAATGGGAGGCATCTGCGAATGTAAGGATGTGAATGGCCATGACCTAGGAGCAATAGCTGTTTCAGTGTTCTGGACAACATACAGAATGGGCTTTGTGGGTGAGGTACGTGACATATCTGCACAATCTGACAGCCGATAATAGCATTGTCACCGCTAGGTGAATAACTCTGTACCCATTAACTACCACCTAGGCAGCCGTCAACATTATGGACACTGTGTGTAAGGGATGGTGCTGTGCAGTTCACCTCTCTGAGCTGATGACGTCTCCAGGCCTATTAGATAGTCATACGAGGCACACATGTCATGACAGGGTGCCATCCATGAGCATGGAGATCATTGGACAGGCATACTCAGCACTCGGATGACCAATATCGGATCACATATCACCTTTCAGGGATATTGGCCATGCGTGGATGGGCGATACCAGCCTTCACAATCCTCACCTCCACTATGCAGCATGCTGGCTACCTTGCATAAAAACATGTGCTACACTGTGATGTTGAAGATGCTACACGTACATATCCTAATCTGAAAGACATACGTCATGGACAGCCACCATCCTACTACAATGATCACCACATGCTGGACAGATCCGTGTGCCATACATGTTACATACCCTGCCATACCATGCAACCCTGTCCATCAAAGCTGCACATGTCATCTCTGTCAAACATGGTGCGATGACTGCATGGTAGATGTATCATTAACTGTCTGGATCAGTAATGTGACACTGATGCACCTGGCGGTGGCGAAATGGCTGTTGGATACAGCTAGTAAACCTTGCCCATACATGCCATGGTTGATAACCATCCCTGCGAATAACGTATGGCTAGCCATTGTCCCATGTGTATCACATGTGCAACACAGGCGATACGTGGCAGGATGTTGAACTGCTGTACAGTGTCGTGTAGATGTATATGGCAAAACACATGCATGTAATGGTTTCCGTGTGCATGTGTGCATTGTCACTGCTCATGTCCATTAAGGCAGTGTATGTGTTGATATGTGACATATACACAGCATCAAGGTCAACAGCATTACTGTGGACACATCCAGGCATGTGCTGATAGGTAAGAACACCAGTACAGACAAACACACATGCCCACATCAAGACAGCATTCACATCGAGTATGAGCAATGTAATGAGGTGACACACATATATGGTGATGATATCCAATGCACAACGGGTGTTACATGTGTGTGACACAAACATGTCAGTGTCATGATGATTTGCAAAGATAACTGTTCATATGTACTAGATTTTATACAAATGTATGTGCAGCTGTATCTCTGTACATCTCTGTGATACTGTGACCTGTCTCCATCATTATGTCTTCCAGATAATGCCTCATTCACGCCTGCCAGCGTATAGCCGCCAGGAGGATGATGCCCTCATCCCGTACCTCCATGATAACTATGAGGTGTTGTTCAGCCATGTGCCACAACATGCCCAGCAGCGTGATGACCTGTGGCAGGAACTACGCAGGAGGGTTAATGATGTGGGTGGCCATAACCGCACCTACCAGCAGGTGCGCAGACACTGCACGGACCTGATACGACATGCAAAACAGCGTGCCAATGCAATCGCCAGGGAACAAGGTGGAACAGGTGGTGGGCCACCAACCCAGCCCCGACTCACACACACCAAGGAGCTACTGGCCAGCCTGGGGACACCCTCAGAACAGCATCCACAAACAGTAGCTGCCATCGTGGAGGTGGGTGTCTCCCAACCACTGAGCCTGGAGTTGCCTGGTAAGTCACTAATGCACATATGACTATCATATCCCATTTAGTTGCATGTGTCACTGTACAATATGTAATGTAACATCATATGCAAGGTATGTTTACACACATGCCGCATACTATAGTTAGGTACCCTGTGTATGCGCACATGTGCATACTATATGCTATTGTACAGGCGAATGTGTTAACATGCACAGTGCACCCTGTAGCTGTCATACAGTCATGGATAATGTTCAAACCACTGTGTCACCCCTATACAGGTACCTCTGGTGTGCCGCACAGACATCAGTCCATTGCAGGTGAGACAGATATCAGTATCAGGCATGTTAGTGCATATATCTATTTGCCCTGTGGCCAGTTAACACATGTACACATAATGTATGGTCCAGTCACGATATACAGGTCGCATCTGTCATCAAGCACACTGGCTACCCATGTGCAATATATTCAGACTAAATGAAACACTGACATGAAACCACAGTATCTGTCATTGCTAGATGTGTGGACAGCTGTGCATACAATGGTGGAGGTGTTGTTCAATGTAGGCATATGTACTATACATTGGAACAACACATGTGTGGTACACAAACAGTACCACACAGTGAGCTGGGATGTGGGCAGCCCACAGGATTCACCATTGTGTAATATGCCCCTGCAATGGGTGCACACATTGTGATGTGCCATTTGACAAGTCCCAGACATGTAGTGTTCTGGCTGCAATATTGTCTCACTATCCCATAATACATACCCCACATACCAAACCTACAACTCTTTGTCTGCATAACCCTGTGGGCAGTGACATATCTGATATCTATGGGTGTATGTCATATGGGACAACACAGACATGTGAGATGGCCATCACAAACATTTGGCCAACACATGTTCACACATGTAGCCACACAGTAGATGTGATGTGTATACACCCTGTTGCACATTGTCCACACATGGTCCGACTATAGCCTTTGTTGAATGGTTATACAGTTGATGTGGAACACTGGACATCCTAAAAGCCTGTGCACAGCTTGTGGAGGTGTCACTTAATTCGACCATATAAGATGTGTTGAACATCATGACTGTGTCATAGCATGACAGTAGTCACCTGTACAGCTTCTACAGACATAGACACCACATCAGGCCATAGATACCGTACATTTCCCTTGCTGCTGTTGGACATCACTGTCATTCGTGCACCTTGTGTGTGTGGTACATAACTGTCATGTGGGACATGGTGTATTGCCATGTCTGCCATGTGTGGACACGGTTGCCAGGCAGCTAAGACATGTTAGTAGTTCTGCAGGGATGCCATCCGTAGGTCTTCCAGTGACCTGTCACATGACACAGCATGGTTTAGTGTGTATACACCTCAGCGATGTGGGTCACAATCCACAGTAGTTATGTCATGTGTTTGTACGCAGTCATGGCTATGCAGCATGTGTGTATTACACACTGTATAGCAATATAGGTGCCTCATGATGCCATGCAATGGCACAGTGTCTATACTTCACACTGTATAGCAATGTAGATGCCTCATACTACCCATCAATGCTCATGCACATCTGCTAAAAGTGCTTTCTATCTGTAGGGCATACAGACAACACTGCAATGTGATACCCATTACACTGCTGCACATGTGTCAGGACACCATTGTGTCAGATATGTATGCATGTCAATGCAAACGTCCGCAGATTACATGTCATACTACATGTCAATGTCAAGGTCACATCAGCCATGTGTACTGTTAACCTGTGCTGGTCCACATGGTGTATCACAGGGATGCATGCTTACTACCATGATTGTGTGAACTGCATGGCTTCTGATATGACACCTGCTTGCTGTTGTGTGCAACCCAGGGAGGTATGCTAACTACCACTATTAATGTCTGAGCTGCATGCCATCTGCTGTATCACATGCATGCTGCATGCCATCTGTCAAATCACATGCATGGTGAGTGTGTGTGTCTGTGTGTGTCTGTGTGCGTGTGTCTGTGTGTCTGTGTGTGTGTCTGTGTGTGTGTGTCTGTGTGTGTGTGTCTGTGTGTGTGTGTGTGTGTGTGTGTGTGTGTGTGTGTGTGTGTGTGTGTCTCTGTGTGTCTGTGTGTGTGTGTGTGTGTGTCTGTGTGTCTGTGTGTCTGTGTGTGTGTGTGTGTGTGTGTGTGTGTGTGTGTGTGTGTCTGTGTGTAATGTAGAGTCTTTCTTTGCATTCACAGGTGATGTAGGTGTGACCCTCCTGCGGTCCATCTGATGTTAGTGTCCCCACAGATACTAGCAGTGATGAACATATGCATGCGGTACAGGCAGGGTTGTCAGGGGCTGAATCTGTGCCAATGGCTGCCATCCCTGCTATGTCCCCCTCTTCCCCGCACACAGTACTCATGCCAACACATACCCCATCACCAGTGGCCATAGAGGAAGGACAGTCAGCATGTGTTAGCTCGGAACAGGAACATGTGGTGGCTACAGAAGGTGTGTCTCCACACCATGGTGTCAGTGTAATGACTGCAGATGTGCCACACAGGCATGTGGCCAGTGCTGCTCATAGGAGGACCTCTGACAGACATGCACCTGCAGGACAGAGCGCAGCAGCTGGTTTCACCAGACGCATGTTCCAGACTGTAATGGTGGCACAGGCATGTGCTGAATGGCAGAACATAGAAGGGCAGAGGCTTCAGAGGGCTGCTATCTGTTCTTTAAACAACAGCATCCAGGCATTGGCAAATGCTCAACAGCAGATCGCTAATGTTCTGTACAGGCGATTGGGTGACATGGTTGGAATCCTTGACCGTGGCATGGCAATCCGCGAGCGTGAGCTGTCTGTGCTGGAACATCTGGTAGGAGTGAGGCATAGGCCACGTGGACATAGGCCAGCTACACCACCTAGTGCAGGTCAATGTGAATGAGCCACCTCACATGCCCGCTCCCACAGTGCTGGTAACAGTAGCAGTGCAGCTGGTGCTGTGCTGTCCACACCAGGACACAGCAGGCCACGTGGACATGGCCCTGGACGTTCCCAGCAGGGACACAGTTCCAGTGGACATGTGTCATCGAACAGTAGCCAATCTGTACCTCTGCCTGGTAGTGCCCTTGCAACCCCTGGCAGGCACAGGTCATGTGGCCGTGGCCAGACACAGTGATCTGTACATCCTTGTCTGTAAAATCTGGAGCTGTCAATAATACCCCTGTGTAGGCTGGACACATTGCAGAACTGTGCACACACACACACACACACACACACACACACACACACACACACACACACACATAGCAGAAACATCTGTAGGGCACCGTAACACCCACATGCATAACTACCACACATGTCCAATCAGATCACCGGCCCTAACCCACACACATGATGTCATCCACTGGTGCAGCCTATGCCCCTGGCAAACATTATCACCCTGTGCATATGATGATGCCTGTGCTGCATCCCTGTCATCCACACCATCGGTGCAGGGACATGCTCATATGGTCTGATGCACAGGGAGAACAGAATAGTGAGTAGTGTATATTACATTTGTTGTGTACAGTTGACATGCACCAGACATACCATGTAGTACAAGTTTAGAATGCATTGTTATATGTTCACAGTATGTGTCTTGGTAACAACAGTAACAGCATGTTGGTAATGATGCCCTGCTTCCCTCCTTAAGGTCTACTTGCATGTGCCAATAAGTAGCAGTGTTTGCAGTTTCCCATGTGTAAATGTGGAGTACTCACAGGCATGTATGGCAATACCAGCATGCTATACGTAGCCTCAACTTCACTGTTAGAAAGGCTACCATTCCACTGATGTCTACACATCTACTGATCCAGAAGCATGTGAGCTGTTCAATAGGCTACAGTGGCTAGAGACGTGACATCCATACCGGGTCACATCACAGGTATGGTGACATGGTGTGGGGGGTTTGCACAGCAGTCTGGCTGATGTCAACGTTAGAGGCCAGTTGATAGCATGAGGCCTCACTGTGTAGCACTAATACACTGTCACATTACAGGATGAAAACACGCACAGACATACACAGAAACACACAGTAACATGACCACACTCACGGGGTCAACAACACTATAACGCACACTTGATAGTGTTGAGGTGAGGACCCCTGCCTATGTGGTAATCACCTTCACAGTACTGTGCACCCACATGACGTGACACAGAGAATGAACATGTACAGGTAGCCAGTAAGGCTGAGATCGATGGCATCAACAGGGTAGTAGACTGCATCACCATGAGGGGTTAGGGATCCTGTCTGTTCTGTATGGTAGCATACACCCTCACTCCATGCACCAGCCAGCCATACATACATACACACAGACATACACTGTGGAGTCCACAAATGTCATTCACATACAGATAGCTGACATGATACACACACCACCCTTGCCAAAGTCTTGCTTTCTACACTGCAGTATGTACAGATCTCTACAACAGTGTACAGGGGTGTGTAACAATTGGGATGTATTCCCCACCATACGTGGCATATATGGTCACACAAGCAAACACACATGGTAGTACTGTGAATCGTACACCTGCTATATGATGATATGTCTGACAGACATGCAGCTGTATTGGCCACATTATGTGTACCAATGCTACCTTTGGCAATTGTGTCGCTATATGCACACGGGAGGACGTAAGTGTTACAGGTGTCAAGTGATGTACAGTCAGTAACACCCTGATCGCTGTGTAGGTTGTATGTCTTCACCTTCAGGTAACAGTAACATAGCGTACTGTTTGCACATGTAATGGTAGGATGGCTTGTGACACACCTGTGAGCTGTCCTCAGCAAACATCCATCTGCAAAGGTGGACCACCACTTTATGTACACACATCCATCCATACCTGATGTACATCCTACCATACTGTCAGTATTTCACCATATACAGGTGTCAATGATGGGGCTGCATTGCAACTGCATGTTGTAGTTAGACACAGATGAACGACATACATCAGCTACTGCACATGCATGGTAGCTGCATGCACACCACTACATGTACATGTGTGTTGGTCCTACCTTCCTGTCATGTAGCCATGTTTGTATGCATTGCAATTGGTGGACATGTGTGATGACATACATGACACATGGACTGTTGTATGTTATGTTGGTTGTCATGGGTAACTGTTACAGAGAGAATGTTACCTCAGTCAACATTGCTACCTTATGTACTGTTAGCATTCATCAGCCATGGACCTACCTTCCATGTGCATGTGTGTGATTGCTGTAGCCACTTGTCTGCACAGAGGACAGCAAAAGCTTTGCTATGTGCATATGCATTGTGTGTGTGTGTGTGGGCCATGTACATATCCACTGCAATTACATGTATGTCATATCCAAACATGAGTGTTTTCTGGTGTACAGCGACAGTCATCTGTTAAAGCTGTGTAAGACCCAGGGCCCCTGTTATGTGTAGAGCTGACCTGGTTATGAACTGTGGTATCATTGCATTGCATACCACATGACGGAACCCTGTCAGTACATGTGTAGTCTGCACAGTTGCTGTAGACCCATGTACAGTCCACTGGTCATGAGTAACATGGTGGTGTGGTAATGTATGGATGTGTGTTGCTGGTCCAAGGACATGGTGATGTCCAAGGGCTACATAGTAGACTGTGGCATGTACTATTGTGATCTGCACCTGAGATATCTGTGATGGCTCTTGAGTGTGTACTGGTCAGTACATGTGAGTGGCCTTCATGTACGTGGGGACAGTAACACCTGGAGCGGTCCGTCACGGTCTTATGGCCCACATGTCTGTATCTGAGGTATATGGTGGTAGTGCTATTGTGCACAACTGTGCCATATGCCAGGTGTTCCTCACTACAGAGATGTCCGTATTCCCCATTGTTGGATCTGGATTGTCAGCTGTGATCACGAATGCTACACAGCTAGCACTGACGACCGGTGTCAGATGTGTGTAGTGCAGCGTTCATGCTAACAATGTTCACTATCGACACACTGTGCCCTTCCGTGTTTAGAATCCGTGTGCATACAGGACAGCCCTTCACTACTACTAAGTGTGTGAGCATGCCCAGTATGTCGTTGTGTAGATGGACACACAGTACATTCCAAACTATGTCCTTCCATGTTTAGAATCCATGTGCATACAAGACAGCCCTTCACTACTACTGTGTGAGCATGCCCAGTACGCCGTTGTGTAGATGGACACACAGTACATTCCAAACGGATGTGTGCTACTAAGTGTGTGAGCATGCCCAGTGACACCTTGTGTCGGTTATGTGCTTCTGTGTATGGGCATGACCATTGAAATCCTGTATGGCGATAGTGGTCATCCAGGCAACAGATTTCCATACCCCACATCAGGATGGATTCCTACATTGAACACACTGGGACTGTCTTGAAGGGTGTACTGTCTGTGGCGTGCCTCATATCCATGTAGTGTTGTAATAATGCTCCATAGACAGGCAGTTGTCCCGCTCACACCACTGCCGTGTGTTTGTCTATGTCTACCGTGGGACAGTAATATGCTTTTAGATTGCTTCCTCTCCATACATTCCCTATCGGCGTCTTTGCCTTTGCTGATGATGTCATCCACCTAGAAGTATGCCTCTGGGAGTGCTGTGTTCCAGTAATCTCGGTAGCATGTTCTGTAACTGCGTAATGCTGTAGTGTGATAAAGTAGTCAGGTGTATGTTCGACTTGGAGCCCTGCCGTGTGTGTGTTTCCAGCTGCCTGGGGACAGAGTAATGCTTTTAGACGGCTCCCTCTCCATACATTCCCTATCGGCGTCTTTGCCTTTGCTGATGATGTCATCCACCTATAAGTATGCCTCAGGGAGTGCTGTGTTCCAGTAATCTTGGTAGCGCATTCTGTAACTGTGTAATGCTGTAGTGTGATAAGGTAGTTAGGTGTATGTTCGATGCCCTGCCAAGTGTGTGTGTGTGTGTGTGTGTGTGTGTGTGTGTGTGTGTGTGTGTGTGTGTGTGTGTGTGTGTGTGTTTCCAGCTGTCTGGGGACAGAGTAATGCTTTTAGACGGCTCCCTCTCCATACATTCCCTATCGGTGTCTTTGCTGATGATGTCATCCACCTAGAAGTATGCCTCTGGGAGTGCTGTGTTCCAGTAATCTCGGTAGCGCATTCTGTAACTGTGTAATGCTGTAGTGTGATAAGGTAGTTAGGTGTATGTTCGATGCCCTGCCAAGTGTGTGTGTGTGTGTGTGTGTGTGTGTGTGTGTGTGTGTGTGTGTGTGTGTGTGTGTGTGTGTGTTTCCAGCTGCCTGGGAAAGAGTAATGTTTTTAGACGGCTCCCTCTCCGTACATTCCCTACTGGCGTCTTTACCTTTGCAGATGATGTCATCCACCTAGAAGTATGCATCTGGGAGTGCGGTGATGCTGAAACTCGGTAGCTCGTTCTGTTACTGCATAATGCTGTAGTGTGGTAGACTAGACAGGTAGGTGCTCGATTCCACGGCATGGCAGGTGTGTGTGTTTGGCAGTTATACCCTATGTGATATCTGTGGGTGGCTAGCTGCGGGATTTGTTCAGTGTGTTTTGTTTCTGACCTATATAGTGTCCACAGCCCGCATATTCTGCCAAGACACTGTGTTGTCAACACATACATTCGCCAACAGGTCTGGTGAGTTAATGTCAGCAGCCCTACACTTACCCTTAATGCAGTCTGACCTGTGTGATGCAACAGAACATACATGCCTTGATAGTAACAACACTACATGATGCAGGTGGCACATGTAGTTTCCTTTTCATGCCTGTCTAATGCTTTGCTGTCATGTGGACCGCTGTTGTGATATAAATGCAATATCTACACATGTGTGTACATGTGTATGTGTGTATGTATATCTATGTATATATGTATAAAAATAATATATATGATATATGTGGATATGGAGAGATAGACATAGATATAAACATATATGTCTGGGGACATCAGCACTATTGAATGTATGCGCAGGATGATCTGTACTTGATAACCTGGGATGTATGTTTATCTGCCATGGCATAGTGGTAATGCACATCGTCTGTTGTGTGCAGGGTCCCGGGTTGTAGTCGTGTAGACACTGGGTATTTTGTTGCTGGGAAGACCATGGGACATTGAATATGGTGATAGTAAGGCACCTGTTACCAGTTGTGTACGGACCTAAGCGACACTAAGCAGTGGTTATTAATTTGGAGGTTCGGTATGGGTCATATAACTATTCATTAGAAGACTATACTATGCAGATGAGGTTGACAATAGTGTATCTCATTTATCCCCAGGGTGTGATGCAGATACCTGGAGTGTATGTGTGTAGTTAGCCGGGTGCAGGGCTCAAATATAGTTGACAGCATGAGAGGGGGGTCAGGCATACTGTACGTACATTGCAGAACTGTGCCTCGGGAGTGCCCCTTCCTTAGCACACCTAAGCTAGGGGTATGTCTATACTTGTCTGATGATATTGGGAGGGACAACAGCAGTGGTGGGGTTGTCAGGGTGTACAGGCTGCACAAACAGGTGATGATCAGCACAATCAGCAGATGACATGGCCAGCCCACACCTGAACAGTACGGTAATAGGTGTATACCTGCGGGGACATTTCATGACACAATCCAACCAAATGAGTAGGGCTGCAGCAGGCAACATAGACCATCATGTGCAGGAGGCTGAGGGCAATGAGGATGTGTATGCTGCCGAACATCCCTTACTGGGGTACACAGCTACATGAGCTGGGGATGGTGGAGCACTGTGGGGTGGACAGAGACCTCCTACAGCGGCTTGTTGACCTGTGCCTGCCACACCTGACACATCAAACAGGCTGAGGGAAACCCATCACAGTGGATACCTCGGTATGTGTTGGCCTGGGTATACTAGCCACAGGTACCTCACACAGCACAACTGGGGATGTCATGGGGTCTCACAGGCATCTGCATCCAGAGTACTGCACCAGTTCACAGATGCCATGTCAACACATGCTAGTGAGCACGTACATGTCCTCAACACACGTGATTAGTAGACCAGCAATATGCATCTCTTCAACCACATGGATGACTACCCTGGGGTACTGGGTGCTATAGCCTGCACACACATACACATCACAGCACCACCCAGTGAGCGGGGTTGGGCCTACAGTCACTGCAGGGGCATACCCTCCAACAGCTAGGCCATATGCGATGGCCAGGGTATTACATTGAATGTGCATGCTGTCTGCCCTGGAAGCTATGATGATTACGATATATGGCTTCTAACACAGCTGTACCACACCTTTGCCAATATGGACATCCCCTACAGTGTCCTAGTGGGGGATGCTGGGTAACCACTGGTGTCGTGGCTGATGACACCCAGCAGCAATGCACACACACCTGAACACTCACACCATAATGAGGCAGATGCACAGGCAGGACATGTAATTGAGCATGTGTTTGGGATGCTCAGTTCACGGTTCTGGTATCCAGACACATCCGGTGGTGCCCTGCAGTATTCACTAGCTACATGCACATAATCTGTTATGGTATTTGCTATGCTACACATTCTGATCCTGCAGTAACGGTTGCTGCAGGAACAGCATGGGGCAGGGCCACACGGCCCAACACCACTGCCAAGGCCTGTACAGGCACAGTGTGACTTGCCGAAGGAACTACCTGAGCAGGGCCCAGTTGGCGAAAGGCCGTGCACAGTATGACCTGCCCTTGGCAAAGAGGCAACACAAGGCATATGCACTGACACAGTAGGTACCCACAGATGTCCCCTCTCTGACCCGCACATAGTACAATGGATGCTAAACATGACACTACCTGTGCTTGGCCATGTATAGGAGGTGCACTGTGTGCATCCGACATAGGCAGCCCTCCAGCACCGTCCTCAGGTCCAAAACACCCCCAGGGTACGTCTATCAACCTAAAAATTGGCAGTTGTATTAGAATGTGTATTTACCCATTGCTATTGTATGTATGTGAGCATTCAAGAGACTTTGGTGGCCGACTGTTAGGGCAGCAGACAGTACACGTCCATAGTGGCACCATGACATCTGTAGCACATATGGGGGTCACAATGGTAGCCAGTAGTACATAGGGTGTCCTAACTCACTGCAGATTATGTGATGAACATCATGTGTGTCCATACAGCCCGCACACGTTCCATGCAGCTGGACAGGTGTGGACCACTACAGACAAATGATATACAATGGCCTATGGATAAGGCCAATGAATGACCCCAACCCCCAAAGACACACACAGACTACAGCAGGCCAGGCGGTTTGATGTAGGTTGTGAAAGCTAGGACGTCCAACACCACTGTGCTGGTATTTCACGCTGGGATCTGACGTACACTGGTATCCCTCCAACCGGCAATTTAGGTAGGTCCACACACTGACATGGAGTACCTGGCATGCCAGTACAGTAGCGGCAGATGTGTACAACTGTCAGCTGTGCCCCCCATCCAATCTACACATGTGAGAGTCATGTGCGCCACCCACGGTGCTGTGTAGGACTGTCGATGCGGTTGGATGTCCCCCCACGCTATGCAGACATGTAGCCACTGTCAATGCCACATGACCATTAGCCACCCTGCAAACACAGCATGACACCTGTCTGTGTAGAACAGAGGGATCGACAACACAGTACTGACTATCTGGACATGTGACACATGCGATACAGTTGTCCATACTTGGCATGCTCACACACATGATGGAATGACGGTAATGTTGGTCGACAACATGCGTAACAGTCATACTGGGCATGCTCACACACTGACACACAGGGTGGCCAGGCGTGCATACACCAGTGGTCCGGACATATCTGCCAGTACATTGCTATACTGTTGGATGACTGTGCTGCATGGTGTGTGTGTGGTCTATTGTCTGTACATATGCCATGGTCTATTGTTAATTCACATGAGCTATGTGCTGTGCGCAGGGTACTGCTACCAACACGTGAATAGGGTGGTTCTTTGTTTGCGGACAGACCGACGCCTTTAGATACGGACTGGGTAAGACACATTCCAGCAAGTGGGAGCTGTTGTGCGAGGGTTTCCACAGTGTTAAGCACTGCTGATCTCTGGTTACAGCACCTTTTACCCATTTAGACTCCACATTTCTTTGACAGTGCACTAGTGGCATACTGGTAGGCAAACATGCTTACAGCCGCTCGCTCACCAACATTTCTGCTTACATTTGTCACTCACGCTGGGTGTGTGCGATCCCTTGTGATGCGTATTACATCGGACTACATGACTACAGTATCGGGTATGTCTAACCATTTGGCGATGGCAGGTGTTCGGCTGTACGAACTCAGCAGCCTGTCCAGTGACGTACTCATATTATATGCATGTTCCTCATACGATCTGCTCCCATCTGCCTGATACATGGGAACCGATACTCTGCAATGTTGACAAGTGAATATGATTTTGCTAATGCAGCTGTCCGGCGAGTCATGCTACCGCATACCTACTGTACATTTCCCACCTTTCAGATTGCACGATGGGAGACTGTAGGAATGACACTTTTCCCACTTTGCATGGGACAGTCCCTCATTAGGCATATTTCATGTGACGATACTCTAGCCATTGCAACTGTCCTGATTAGGGGACATTCTCATATTCTACGTGTCTGTAGTGGTTGCTTGTTACAGGTCTTGTATACCTGACACGTCGATATGTTATATGTAGTAGCATAAGCAACTTTACAACTGCTAAACTACGCTTTGATTTGTGCAGATATGTATATTGCTGTTCTATGCAGGCTGTAGGTATGTTCTGCCCTGGTACGTCTGACATTTCTACAGAGCAGGTCCCACTTTGGCCATTCAGACTGGTGGCGGCCCTATAGATCCTATATGTAGATGTATATTGCTGTACTATGCATGGCTGTAGGTATGTTCTGCCCTGGTATGTCTGACATTTCTACAGAGCAGGTCCCACTTTGGCCATTCAGACTGGTGGCGGCCCTATAGATCCTATATGTAGAGCTATCACATGTGTCAAGGCAACGCATACCCACAGCCAGTTGTGAACTGCCTACTTCCACGGTTTGCATACGTTAAGGTTATTCTTGTAGCATTATAATTGCTAATACTGTTTCCTATTCCATGTAGCTGTTTCTGATACAACAAATTAATTTCTGACACCACTACACACAATATATGGCCTCCTTTCCCGAACTCACAGGCCATGTGCCATGACATTAATTTTGCAGGACACAACTGCCCAGATGGGTGTGTCACTCACAGGCGTACGGGTGTGGAACCATCTAGTATGCTATCATCTACCTGAGGTGGTCATCAAATTATGCACTTTCCGTCACTAGCAGACCTTACATACCAATGGGGGAGAAGGAACACTGCATAACACCCTGTGGGACACTTTTAGATGATTGGTTCTATTAACCAGACACATTGACAGTCACAGAGCATCTGTATTCATTCACGTTTGTCTAGCTACATGCCGTTTATGACTTGTACATGTCATCTGTCATAACCTGTATTCTGCCACCTGTCCATCTAATATCACTAGTTCTGGAAGTGTTTATTTGGACTTTGTTACATTCTGATTCATAACTATGGATGTCCATGCTAATCAGGTACAAGGCACTGATATAGTCCCTATGTGTTCCCCCAATGGTTTACGGACTATCCAGTAGATGTGCTCTTCACGTTTGGGATGTATAGGCGTCTGCTATGCCCACATAGGAATATTAATGACTTCCACTGGGCGGGCCTACTACATCTCTGCCAACCAGCACCTGCACACTTAAGCCCATTATTGCATACCCATGGTCCACCTACCTGGCACAGCACTCATGACATATACTTACTGTGAGCGCAGCTGGGGTATGAGCACACCCCTACACATTGCCCACTCTTCCCATCTTGGGACACATGTCGTACGTTTTGTCAACCCATGTATTATCATACTTGCACAACCTACTGTTCCATGTACACCTACATCCTGCTTGCATCGATGACACCAGGTTGACACATACACTGAATTTTTGGGGTCCCGCAAGGGACACGTTATCCATGTTTAAAGTGTAGACCTTGCAGATCTCTCCCACTGCTACTTTCCTGCCGGTGTTTTGGACAGCAGCAGTGTAGTAATCTTTATTGCCTATCTGTATGTCCACGTGTTCCCCTTCCCATTTGACTATTTCATTCATTTATAGATACAATGAATATTATTTTGGACATCAGTTACAAATTCACTACAGGTTTGCAATAGTCCTGTCAACAGATGTTGGTTGGTGTACTTATGTGTACGGACCTCTGTGATACTCGGGGACTCATTTCTACAGTGACAGGGTCACGGCTATGACAACTCAGGGACAATCACGGACACTTCTACCATATTAGTACTATTAACTTGGAACGTGTTGACAGATTTGTTAAATGCGTCTATTACTCTTCATTGTTGTAAGTAGTCATTCTCATTCAACACCTTTCCTCCAAAGGTCACTGGCTTTGTGAGTGGTTAAGAGGCTGGTCAGTTATTGTGCGAATGCTCTGACCATTGGTAGGGTTGACATTGTCATATGTACATGTTGGGATATATTCTGGGGAGTGGGGACACCAGATTGTTTAGGCCAACACATAGCCACAGTCAGTGCAGGTTTAGAACATTCATTAGTTTCCTAGCTGTGAGCCTATACCTTTAGCACTTTAGTTGTTTGCCTGTTTCTTGTATGAATTACGTTTATTCTCTCCAGACGTGACCGCTTTAGGCAATGGTTACATGCAGTATGGTACATAGTTATTTCCTACAATCACAGGACATTTGGCATTGTATCATTGTTGGTCAGGTCACACCTACCCACACAGTAATTGTCCCTCACGCAGTGGATCAGGGGATACCCTGTTTACGTCAGTGCCTTCATCACCCTTATTCCATGTGCAACTATGCGAATGTGAGCTATATATTCTCTCGCTTATTCGTGTCGGGACACGTGCGTCACGGGCAGGTGTTTGATCCTGGGTAGTAGGTTCTGTATGACCATCTTGGGCTGGACAGTCTCGTGCTCCACTACTGCACATTCCAACTTGTGTCCAGATGTCTACAGGACTGGACATCGTGTCTTGACACCCATTCTAATGTTTACACAGGTTACTTATCCCATGAGGGATATCCAAAAATTTAACAAGACCAAATAACAAGACCGATACCGACCATTCTTCTGGCGTTAAAAAAATGTGCTGGGAGTTTTACATGCAAGGGATACATAATTTGCAATCCTGAAACTGCCTAGGGTGACACTACCTACTACATATGCATAGTGGTCACTATGTGTAGATGTGGCTGCGCCAAACTACTAGGCCAAGTATGGCTGGATTTGGTGGACGTTCAGGTATGGGTGTGGGTTGTGTGCTGTGGAGGGGATGCTGGGTAGTCCATTATGCATCCAGGTGTGTTGCATTTGATATGGCCAGTTCCATCAGGACCAATCTGTGGGTATGTGCCGGTGACATTTCTGTACATTTGTATCGCAAATTTTAATATTCATATGTTTGCGGGATTGTGTTCTGCAGTATGGCCTGTCTGGTTATATTGCAGATGTGTATACATGTTGTTTGTGTTTCTTTCTGCTTCACCCACTGCTCCCTCATACACCTCCAGGTCACCTATTCTGCATACGACACAGTCTCACCTTTGAGGATTATACCATTACCCACCCCCCCACACACATATTCCTGACACTCCATCCATCACTGCTTTGGTTGATGGCCCATGACACGGTCAAGGTAACACATTGCATACCCTACATATGTCAGGTACCTGTATGGTTGTGTGGACTACCCTGCCATGTTTGACCTTCCACATGCTATACCTCATGCACATAGGTACACGCCCATACTGAACTTTCATGACATGGTTGGTATACCCAGGTAATACCCGTTCAACTGTGACACATCCTGACAAGTACGGCTTGGAGCACAGATGTGCGGATTTTGGCCGACTGTTCTAATCATTGGTAGGATGCCACCTTTTCCTATGTCCAGGATGGGATATATTCCGGACACATATCCGATTGTACTGGACAACACGTACCCACAGTCAACGCTATGGATAATACTGTTCCTTTCAGCCTACATGTTGCCTTATTGTTGTAGCAGTTTATATGCTCCTTCTGTTTCGTTTACATGCTTATTCTATTTCCTGTCACATATGGTATGTTAAATACAGACATACCTATTGTATGTGACTATTACATGCGTTGTGGGATATAATTCGGTCATATGGCCGCTAGATATTTACATTTACCGTGTTTTTTTGTTATGGACACATCTGCCCAGCGGTGTACTCTCCCTCACAATATGGGTCAGCTGGTGACCCTGACCATTCGGCTGGATATACCTATTGGCGGCGCGTTAACATATGATGCGTTTTACTTCCACTTGGTATAACTATCTACACTGCATTGGACTACGGGCACATGGTTTTCAATGTCATTTGTTCGAGGGATAGGGACCCGTTATTCCCTACCAT